>NW_007811920.1:0-962 GCF_000696425.1 Galeopterus variegatus | reverse complement strand
TTTATTTTAATCCAATCTGAAAATCTTTCTCTATTAACTGATAAATTAAAACATTTTATATTTATTCTAATTATAGATACATTTGAATTTATTGTTACCGTGTGTTCTTACTGCCTTATATTGACCAATCTTTTTCTTTGCTTCTTTTCTTTTCACCTTTTTTCATCCTCTCTTACATTGGCTATTGCATTGATATGCTTTCCCCTTTTCCCTTCTTCTTGTGGAAAAATTATATTGTTATTGATATTCTTCTAACAAATAATTTTCAGTTTTAGCATGCACACTTAACAAAGTCTAAAATTAATCAATATATATTTCCTTATCAAAAATAAAGCATCAGATATTTAGATACATTTTGTTATTAAAAATTCAAATTAGTTACTGAAACTATCATTGGTTTTTACAAATAATTATTATTTTTAATTACCTGGATGTTTACCAAATGCCTTTTGCAATACTTTTTTTCTGGGTTCAATTTCCTTTTTCATGAAGGAAATATTTGTTTGTTCTTAGATTAAAAACTCTGTATTTTGCCATCACTCTTGAATGTTAGTTTAGCTGATAAGAAACTCTAATTTTGTAGCTATTTTCTCTCAACTCTTTTAAAATATTAGTTTATTATTATTTGATTTCTATTGTTTAAAGTTTGCTCTTAGTGTATGGTTGTTTCTTTTTATGTTAATTTTCTTTATCTCTGAAGGATTTCAAATTTTTTTCTGTTTCCTCCAAGTTTTGCAGTGGGGCAATGATGTGTCTAGGTGGTGATGTAATGTTAACCAGAATTGGGGCTTACTGGGCATTCTTAAACTGGAGGTTCACATCATTTATTAATTCTGAAAAGTTGTCGGCCTATACATCTTTGTGTATTACATTCTTAATTTTCTCAATTCTCCCCACTAGAATTACTATATTGAACCTTCTATTTCTGTCCGTTTAAAAAAAATGTAAGTGAAAATAAAAAT
>NW_007811919.1:0-962 GCF_000696425.1 Galeopterus variegatus | reverse complement strand
TTCAGGACTTTTCCACATATTTTTCCTGCTCCCTTGAAAGCTCTTGCTTGCCTACCCTTAGCTAACTCCTTTATCTGCCCTTTAGGTCTTAGCTCAAATGACACTTTCCTCTCTACTTCCCAGATTAGGTGAGTTCTTTCTGTTTTATGTTCCCATAGCACCATACTTTTTCCTTATTTTCATCCTATATGTAAAATTTGTTGAATATCAACCTTTAGACTCTTTGAGGGTGAAAACCATGTTTGTTCTTTTCACTGCTGTATCCCTACTCTTTCATTCCTACTATATATTTGGTACTCAGCAAATATTTGTTAAATGAATAGATAGTATGGGTCAAATTGAGGAAAAGGTTTTCATGACTGTGGAAGGATAAAAGTTTGATGCAACAATGGGGGGACCAAGGAGTTTGCTAAAACAACTTACCTGTGCTGTTTAGGAGGGAGGAGAAAATAAAAATCTTCATGTATAGACATGGGCAAGGAAGTCCTGTCCTTTGGGGTGAGTTTGGTAACAGCTGAGGCATGTAGATTATAGGAGCATTCTGTAAAGAAGTTAAAGTGTAGTGAAGTTAATGGAGCAGAGATTCTAAATAGGAGAGACTGTAGGTGAGAAAGCAAGGTGCCTTATGATGATGAGATTATGAGAGAGGATAGGGGATTGTGGCTGAGTTTGGATATTGTGAGAGGCATTATGTAAATAACTGTTAGAGGCTTCCAGAGGTTTGAGAGAGATCTGGACTTGATTTCCAGTTCTTTCACTTGTTAGCTGGATGATCATAGTCTATCTGATACTGTTTCTTCTTTGGTAAAATGGATATAAGAATACTTGCCTCATGGGTTGTGATGGAGATTGGAAATAATATATGGAAAACTCTACAGTTCTTGGCCCATATAGAAAGAACACATGAAGTGACAGCTATGATTATTAACTATTAATTGTGCTCATGGCCGCCACCCCCCCAC
>NW_007811918.1:0-962 GCF_000696425.1 Galeopterus variegatus | reverse complement strand
TATACTGGTGATTCATATCTTGGCAAGGAAACAGCACCGTCATGCAGTGAATTGCGGAGAATGTAATTTGTGCAGTATTGGGAAAAGTCACCAGGCAGGACTTTGCTGCAATCTCACAGAGATCCTCTTGCCAGTGTTGGTGAGAGTCACATTGTGGGATGTTCACTGCAGCATTTCCTGGGGTACTCGGGAACTGGAAGCATCCTACATGTCCCTCAGTAGGGGACCGGATAAGCATATGAAGGATATGCACACCTTGGAGAACTGTGCATTCGAAAGTAATGAGCCAAGTTTTCAAAGAGCAACACAGACAGACCTCAAAAACAGTGCCGAGTCATAAAAGAAACAAAAGGAGACTTATAAGTCACAACACCATTTGTGTAGGTTAAGAACACACACACTCTCTACATTTCAAGGATACACCTGTATTTCTAAATAACCATATAAAAAGTAGATGTGGGCAGGCCAGTTAGCTCAGCTGGTTAGAGTATGGGGTTGGTAATGCCAAGGTCCGGGGTTCGATGCCTGTACCAGCCAGCCACCACAGAAAAAGAAGAAAGAAAGTAGATGGGAAGGATACAAATTTAAAATGCACAAGAGTGGATGCATATGGGGGAGGGAAATAAAGAGAAGACGGGGAGTAAAAAGAAGGAAATAAAATACTATGAAACAAAAGAGCCTTGTGCAGACTGTGTTGACACTGAGCCACTGACGGAGGGTGTGCTTTGCTCAACGGGTGCCCCTGCGTCTTTAGAAGGAGCAAACAAATATTTCTTCAAAGAGTGGTGTATATTTTCCCCTCTTCTGCCACTGTAACTTCTATTTGAAATTTGTAAAACAAAAGTGGGTAAGTAAAAACAACAAAATACCGGCTTTGAATTCAAAAGATTGGAAACCTGAAAGGGAATGCTCACTCTAATACAATTTCAAAGGATAAATGGTTTTATTAATCAACAAAGGTA
>NW_007811917.1:0-962 GCF_000696425.1 Galeopterus variegatus | reverse complement strand
AGTCCTACTTCTAGGCGATCTTCTTCTCAGATTCCCTGAGTTAAAGTTTTCTCATGTCCTTTTATACCCACAACATGTTTGTGGTTTTTATTTTTTTGTATAGTTTTTATTTTTCCTAAAATATCTATTTACTTTTGATTATACATGTATATTTATGGGGTTCAGAGTTGACTATCAGTATTTGTGAACAGTATGTGATAATCAAATCAATGTTGTTAGTATGTTCATCATTGAAAATCGTAATAACTCTTTGTGTTCCTTATCCAATTACAGCCTAACCTCCCTTCCCCATCCCTTTCCCAACTCTGTTAACTATAACATGTTTGTCCTTATTTAGAGTCCTTCTGTTTATTCATCTATACAAACTGTTAGATTGCAAGCCCTTGGTGCACAAGGACTGTTCTTCATGTATACCCTTTCCCGGGAGGCTATAACAGAATCTCAGTATAATAGAGGCTAAGTGAAAGTTTTCTGAATTGAATTGAATTGGACTTAATTCTGCCAGTCAGTTAATGGAAAACGCAGTCTACAAGGGGCTGGCTGATCTTCAGCCCTTCTTAACCAGTGTTCTTCATCTGCACCAGTGATGTGCTGTGGCACAAAAACCTGAGGAAGAACTCACTGTGCCCCATACGCCACAGAATAGGGACCCTTTGTTTTGTCTGCCCTACATCCATTCTCTTGGCATCTATTGTTTTGTATCAATCTTCCTTCCCACTATACCAATTTTCCTTTTGGGGAACCCCTTCTTCCCACTCTCAATCCAAGTTTCCAGTTGCCAAAAATTGGCATGTGACCCAGGCCTTGCCATTCAGTTTATTCCAACCATCTGGCCATGGTGATTGCTTCAGTTATGAGTATGTGACCCAAGATAGGCCAGAGACATAATTCTGGGACTGTCTTGGTGAGGTGGGAATGAGAGTGCTCTTTCTGCTGAGATTAGTAATGGTAAAGACAACGTA
>NW_007811916.1:0-962 GCF_000696425.1 Galeopterus variegatus | reverse complement strand
TTTTGAATTTAGAAGGGATGAAAGGAAGAGTCAAACATTTTAAGGTAACAAGATAAAACAACGCAAAATTTAAATTGGATTTTTAAAAGAAATAGATTTTCATTTGAGAATAGAATGAATGAAAATCACTAATGAAGCCATCTACTCTTACTTTTTACCTTTGGAAAAGTGGTTAGAGGAAAAGGTTTATTTATTATTTCTCTTCTTTAGCACAACAAAAATTATATTGGAAAAACTGGAGCCAAAGATTTTTTTGTTTCCTTGAAGTAAAATTGAAAAATAAAAATTGTGTGTATTCAAGGTGTATAATGTGATGTTTTGATAAATGTACATATGGTGAAATGATTGTCACAATCAAGCTGGTTAGCATAATCATCACCTCATATAGTCACCATTTTTTGTGTGTGGTGAGAATACTCAAGATCTACTTTCTTAGCAAATTTCAGGCATACAATTCATTTTTATTAACTATAGTCGCCAGTACAATAGGTCTCTTGAACTTATTCCTTTTAACTGAAATTTTGTACCAATATCTCCCCATCTCCCCCACCCCTCGGCTGGTAACCACCCTTCTACTCTCTGTTTCTATGAGTTTCATTTTTTTAGATTCCACATACAAGTGAGATCATGTGGTATTTGTCTTTCTGGGTCTGGCTTACATCACTTAGCATGATGTCCCCCGTTTATTTATGTTGTCACAAATGACAGAATTTATTTTTTTAAGACTGAATTATATATATATGTATATACCACTATTCTTTATCAGTTTATCCATTGATGAACACTTGGGTTGATTCCATATTTTGGCTATTGTGAATAATGCTGCAATGAACATGGAGCACAAATATGTCTTTGAGATAGTGATTTTATTTCCCTTTGTTTTTAACAAGTTTTCTTAGACAGAATGTTTCTGGTACAGCACTCTGCTTTGGAATAATTCTATATACTGAAGACAACAGGGG
>NW_007811915.1:0-962 GCF_000696425.1 Galeopterus variegatus | reverse complement strand
CATGATTTGTTGCTTTGCCCCACACGGATTTGTCACCCCACTTCCACTGGGTGATGGAGCCATGAAGGATTACTCAAAGCCCATCTCTTCTGAGCTGTGAGAAGCCCCTAAGTGGTTAACTTTCCCAGAATCCTCAAGCAAGAGGCATCCCTTCCTTGGGGAATTAACCCTGAATTGGGGTTCTCTTCCTGCATTTATTTTCCAGACCAGGAAGTTACAGGAAGAGAACATAGGTGGGGTTATAGTTTAACAGTATAGGCTGGTAACTTTCAGTGAAACAAGTCAGATGACATTCCACTAGACAATTAAGTGATCCACCAACAAAAGCTTGATTTAGCAAACATTCCGTCTTACAGCAATTTCTCAGTATCTTTACATAACAATCAGAAACTAGTCTGTCCTTGAGCCAGCAACCTTGCTGTGCCACAAATCTTTATGTTACACCAGAGACTTTATAGCCTGAGGAAAATTTCCTGTCCTTTGCAAAGTCAATATTTGAAACTGCAAGGCTTTGAAAAACCAGGCCCTATGAAGTACATTCGCTTTAAGAATCCTCTACAATGATTTATTTAAGTGTTCCTCTACTATCAAACACTAAGGTTATCTCCAATTTTTGTAATTATAAATAACATTGTGACAAATATACCTGTATATAATAAGTCTTTGGCCTACCTGTAACTACAGTTGGTATCTGTGGGGGATTGGCTCCAGGACCTCCTGTGTATACCAAAATCCTCTGATGCTCACATCCCTGATATAAAATGGCCCTCAAGCTCATCTGCCCCTTTTCCTCTGCTGTTACACTCCCTAGTCCAGACCATCCTCATTTATGCTGAGATTATTCCAACAGGTTCCATATCTGGTCTCTTTCTCCCAACACCTCTCATACACCCCAACTTACGGCAGGGTTCCCAAATTTCCCACCACTGCTTAGAAAGCTTTTCAAAACTGTGATTGCCTGA
>NW_007811914.1:0-962 GCF_000696425.1 Galeopterus variegatus | reverse complement strand
AATGGCAGGAAGGTCTGTGAGGAATTCAAAGAGCTTGTTCAGAGCCAGATGGCAACTGCATGCTTCCTACAAAGATTAGAAGTGTTACAATCACAGTTACTACAGTTGTAGCCAAGGGAGCAGCTGCACTGCCCTTGTAGAACCCCCTTCAGGGAAGGATGGCTATATGCACCAGCAACTATGACTCAGATCAGAACTCTGGTGAGAGACAGAACAGACACACAGACACTCAGCAGCCAGAGAAATCTTAAATTCCACTGTTGCACCCCTGCTTAAAAACCCTTCCATGGTAGTTCAAACAAAATCCAAACCCTTTATTAGCCACTTATGGCCCCAGCCTACTTTGCCAACCTCATTTCATCCCACCTTCCTTAGCCAACTATAATTCAGCTGCACTGGCCCTTTTCTTTTTCTCAAAAATGCCATGCTTTTTTCTGATCAGAGCTTTGCACGTGTGTGCCGTCTGCTCGGCCTGCAACTCTGTGTGGGCCTGTGCCTCCCCTGACACCCACTCTGGTTACTTTCTGCTCTGTCATCCTTTATTTCCATTAACATTTACATTAATCCAACCTCATGTTGTTTTTGTACTTACTGACGTGTTTACTGAAATTCTTCACCATTAAAACATACACTCCATTAGGGCATTTCTACATCTGTTTTGTTCCCTACCTGTGTTCCCAGCACCTAAATGAATACCTGGCACATAGTAGGCACTCAGCCTAGATTTGATGGACAAAATAAGTAAGACAGAGAGCCACCAGAGCACAGAGAACAGGACAGTTATTTCTGGCTCATGGCACTAGGGACAGTTTCACAGAAAAGATTACAAGGAGAGCTGGGCCTTTAAAATGAGGATTTTGACAGAAGGAATGGAGGGGGATATATTCCAGGCAAAGTGTGGGTCTTAAAGAGAAAATATGAGAAAAATGAAGGAAACTAAGTGTATAATGTGTGCCAGCAGC
>NW_007811913.1:0-962 GCF_000696425.1 Galeopterus variegatus | reverse complement strand
AGACTGTGTTTATGTCTGGCAAAGAGCACATGGGCAATTGCTTGGTTCAAAAAAAAAAAAAAAAGATATAATGTATATAATAAATGTATAGATGCATGTGTCATCGATATCCATCCATCCATCCATCCATCTGAGAGAGACTGTTAGAGTGTTAGGGAGTTGTCAGGAATAAACTTATTTAGTGGTGACAAGATGCTCTCTTTGGCCAAACTTGAATTAGATTCCTCTGAGCTACCTTCCTGATTTGGCCTTAACCTTTGGACATCTGTATCTATCTTTATTTCACTCAGTTTTAGCAGAAATCCTGCTAAGTCAGTTTAGCAAGAATTCCCAGGCTTGATATCTGATTACACGCAATACTGACCAAATTCCTCATCTCGCATCGTTGGTTCTGATCACCACGGCCTTCTGCAAGAATCCTGACAAGGCAGATTAGGCAGACTCCCCACTTACTCCTAATTTTTCCTCTCAGTAATTTTCCATCTACTGACCCCACCTGGATCCTTAGCTATAAATCCCCGCTTGCCTGTGCTATATTCTGAATTGAGCCCAGTTCTATACTGAGGTTTCTTTCCACCTATTGCAACAGTTTTGAATAAAATCAGTGTTTACCACTTTAATTATCATCAGTCTCTGATTTTTCTTTGACAGGGGTTATTATTTTTTGTCGTAAAGAATTAGAACTCTCAAATAACAATGCTCTGCAATCAATTGTTTTTCCGAGGTTTTCAATGTCCTTTCATTTCTGTTCTCAAAAAAGAACTGTGGGGTAGTCAAGGCAGGCATTTTTTTTCTCTTTCTATGGGTTACAGAATTGAGATGCAGAATTGAATCCAAGAAAATGAATGTTAGAGTCAAGGTCTTGTAACTTCTAACCCGGGACTCCTTCCACCAGGACAGAGTTATTCTCTAGGAGCTGTGAATCAGAATGTCAGTAACTGTGATTTCAGAAGCCAAAAGAA
>NW_007811912.1:0-962 GCF_000696425.1 Galeopterus variegatus | reverse complement strand
CGCGACACCGAGGGTTGTGATCCCGTTACCGGTCAGTAAAAAAGACAAAAAGAAAAAAAAAGTATATACTGAGAGTGCTACAGGAAACCAGTGCAGGGGAATGAGGGCAGAGTGGAGCGCTCTACCAAGGCAAAAAGGACAGATATATATGCTAGTTCTATCAACAGAAACATGTGCTAGACATCTCACAAAAGGTCACAAGATCGTGTGAAGGCCACATCCCCAAGATCCAAATCAACAGTGCCTGCCTAAGACCGAGATTTAAACATGGCACCAGAAAATACTCCTTAACTATGTCAAACAGCCCTCTACATTAGCAGTGAAATACAGCTAGGAGACATGCAAGAGAAAAATTCTGTCTAGGGAGTAGGACAAAGGTAAGTCCAAAATCCAAGTAGGGGGGAAATAGACAAGGTTTTAGTAGATGAATTTGAAATCTCTAGTTAAACCGAAGGTAACCATAACAAAAAAGAAAAGCAAGATTCAATCCACGCCAGTTCCTGATGAGAGTATCATCAACCCCCACACTAAAGACTTAAAGGTGTGCTTATTTCCAGGCATAAAACATATTTACTTAACTACTTCCCTAAAATAACAACTTTCATAAAAAAATGTGAGATATAAAAAGAGACAAAATAAATGCACTTTGAAGAGACAAAGCAATCATCAGAATCAGACTAAGATAGGACTCAGATGTTGGAATTTTCAGACAGAGAATTTAATATAATCATGATTAACATATTAATGGCTATAATATAAAAAGTAGAAAGAATGCAAGATCATGCAGGTAATTTCAACAGAGATGGAAATTGAAAGTGAAAATCAAATGGAGATGCTAGAAATAAAAACTCAGTAATGAAATTAAAATGTCCCACCAGGCTTATCAGTGGACTTCACACCTCCAAGAAAAGAATCAGTGACCTTAAGCAGAGGTTAATAAAAATTGCCAAAATGGAAACACA
>NW_007811911.1:0-962 GCF_000696425.1 Galeopterus variegatus | reverse complement strand
TGGTTTTCTAAATTTATCTGTTCATCTCCTCTCGCATTTTCTATAATCTCTTGAGAGATTAGAAGTACAGGGACATTATGAGACTAAAAGGAAAGGAAAACTCAGGGGAGGGAGTTAACAGTGTTTTTTAGGTATTTGGAGCTTTGATGATCCATCATGTTTGATTGGAAAGTTACTATCAATACCCCAATAAGGAGATGAGTGGGTTCCAGTCACCCTTCCCCTCTTTCCTATCAGTGGAAACCATCTATGCCCACAGGCCTGAGAATATAAACAGTTACTTCTATCTAAAACTGTGTGGGCTGCTTATTAAGCTGCTGTCTTTCAATTCTAGATCCACCCTTTCAGACTCTGTTTGTGATGCTGGGGTATGGGACTGTACAGTCTATCTGTCAGTCCATTTCTGTTGCTTATAACAAAATATATGGAACTGGGTAATTTGTAAAGAAAATAAAATTTATTGCTTACCGTTTCAGAGGCTGGGAAGTCCAAAGTCCAGGGAAAACATCTGGTGAGAGTCTTCTTTGGTGGTGTCTTTACAGCAATGCAGGGGTCTCACATGGCAGAAAGTGGTGGAGCAGAGAGAGAGAGAGAGACTCTCATGTGCTCTCCTTCTAAAGCCTTCAGAACCATGCCCCTGACCACCATTATTAATCCATTCACTACAGCATGGTCCTACAATCTAATAACCTATTCAAGGCCCCACTTTTCAATTACCATAATAGGATTTCCCAACCTCAACACTTACAGTGGGGCCAAATTTCCAACACCTGGAAATTTGGGGGATACAATTTAAGCTCCAATGAGTTTGATGGAGGGAACATTCAACCCACAGCAGTTTACATTTCTCCTTTGCCAGTAGGCTCCTTATAGGGTTCTGTTAGTAGGGAGCACTGAACAGAATGGAAAGCTGGAGGAGGACAAAAGAACTTTTCTTTCTTTTCTTTTCTTTTCTTTTCTTT
>NW_007811910.1:0-962 GCF_000696425.1 Galeopterus variegatus | reverse complement strand
AAAAAATTAAGAAACATGTATTTATTTATCAAGTTCTGAGACTCTCTAATTATGCATTGAAGAGATACTGACACATTATCTAGAAAAAAAATTCCTCTTAATAATCCCACAGTTGAGATTGTGTTTATTCCCAAAAAACTGTTAACTTTATAAATACAAAAGTATATTGCATCAATATGTACAGAAATGTTAATAATACAAAACAATATAAGAATAATGAACCTAATTTCTTCTAGAGACTTCAGAAATATTTCCCAAGGAATATGAGTAAAATGTCTTCGTTAACTAATCTCTAATGTTTATTATAACATACTTCCTGCTTCCTCTCCCACCTCTCTCAACCCCAAAAAGATATAGTAAGGAAAGTCTTAACCTCAAAAGTGTAGAATTCCAACATTCCTCACCTCCTCTGATTAGGTTTTCTTTTGTTTTGCTTTTAACAGTTTTCTAATTGGAGCAGAATTTCAGGAGCAAACACTTCTAGGCTTGGTGTCTACCTTTTACAGTCAGTAAGAAATATTGTTTATAATTTCACAGAAGGTAAAACGTTTCACCAAGGGCAAACATTCATCATGCAATGAATCAACATCCAGTCACCTCTATCCACATTCACATGCAAATAATGTCCTAATTTTCCTACTTGTCATAATGTGTGACATTTAAACCCGGTTACTTTGCATCTATAACACTAGTTAACCCTGGGCAAGTTAAGATTCCAAACAAACCCTTGCTAATGTATCAGGAATACAGACTCATAATCTCTCTTTTTCTCTCTTTCTCTCTTTTTTGCTTTTTCTCTCTCTCTTTCTCTCTCGCTTAGGAAAGGCTGCCATAAAATACATCAAATTCTGCATAACAAAATGCTTCAGACTATATACTTTACTCAAGCAAAGAGCCAAAATTTTAAATTGCTTCTTATTGGTAAATAAATGACAAGTCTAATGAATTTGGGATGATTTTCC
>NW_007811909.1:0-962 GCF_000696425.1 Galeopterus variegatus | reverse complement strand
CTTTCTACCTTTTTGTGTCCTCTTTAATTTCTTTCAGTAGTGTTTTGTAGTTCTCATTGTAAAGATCTTTCACCTTCTTGGTTAAATTTATTCCTGGGCATTTTATTTTTTTGGTGACTATTGTTAAGTGGACTTGCTTTCTTGATTTCCTTTTCTGCTTTCATTATTGAAGGATAAAAATGCTACTGATTTTTTGGTGTTGAATTTGTATCCTGTAATATTACTGAAGTTGTTAATCAGCTCTAAGATTTTTTTCATGAAGTCTTTAGGTTTTTCTCTATATGGGGACATATCATCTGCAAACAGGGATAGTTTGACTTTGTCTTTTTCAATCTTGATGCTCTTTATTTCTTTCTCTTGCCTGATTGCTCTGGCTAGTACTTCGAAAATTATGTTCAATAGGAGTCGTGATAGTGGATCATTGTGTTGTTCCTGTTCTTAAGGGAAAGGCTTTCAGCTTTTCCCTTTCAGGATGATATTGGCAATTGGTTTATCATAAATGGGTTTCATTGTGTTGAGATAATTTACTTTTATACCTAATTTGCTGAGTCTTTATCATGAAGGGATGTTGCATTTTGTTGAATGCTTTTTCTGCATCTGTTGAGATAATCATATGGTTTTTGACCTTGGTTTTGTTGATGGGGTGTATCACACTTATTGACTTGCATATGTTGAACTTCCTTGCATCCCTGGAATGAATCCCACTTGATCATGGTGTATACATTTTTTGATGTGTTGCGGTATTCTGATTGCTAGTATTTTATTGAGCACTTTTTTGTCTATGTTCATCAAGGATATTGGCCTGTAATTTTCTTTTTCGGTTGTATCTTTTTCTGGTTTGGGTATCAGTGTGATTCTGGACTCATAGAATGAGTTTGGGAGTATTGCTTCTGTTTCAATATTTTGGAATAGTTTGAGAAGAATTGGTATTAATTCCTCTTTAAAGATTTGATAGAATTTAG
>NW_007811908.1:0-962 GCF_000696425.1 Galeopterus variegatus | reverse complement strand
CTTTTTCTGCATATGTTGGTATGATCATCTGCTTAATCTTGTTAAGTCTGATCATATGTGAGTTACATTGATTGATCTTAAAGTGAGAACCAGCCTTGCATTACTTGGGTGAACTGAATTTGGTCCTAATCTATGATACTAATATTGATAGATTCTACTTTCTAATATCTTGTTGAGGATTTTTGCATCTTGTCTATAGTTTTCTTTTCTTGTATGCCCTGTCTGGTTTTGATATAAGGGTAATTCTGAACTTATAACATAAACTGAAAATATTTCCTCTTCTCTTTTTCTGGAAGACATTGTGAAGAACTGTAAGGAATTCCTTAAATGTTCGTTAATTTTTACCGGTAAAGCCATCTGGCCCTGATGGTTTTTGCTTTTTTTGGGGGGGGGGTTGTTTGTTTGTTTGTTTTGAAGGTTTTTAAACTATAAATTCAATATCTTCAATGGGTAGAGTACTACTATTCAGCAGCGTGTCTATTTTTTCTGGAGTCAAATTTGATATATTGTGCTCTCAGGGAATCCATCCATTCCATTTAATTTGCTGAATTTGTGATCACTGAGTATTTTGAGCATTCTCTTATTGGCTTTTCCATGTCTTTAAGGTCAATAGTTGTATTCCCTATTTTTGTTATTGATTTTCTGTTAGTTTATTTTTTATTTGTTTTCATGGATTTCTTCTCTGATTGTCATTATCTTCTATCTTCTTCTTACTTTGGTTGACTTTTTTTTTTTTATTTTAGTCTTATGGTGGAAGCTGAAGTCAGTGACCTGAAACATTTCTATTTTTCTAATACATGTGTTTAGTTTAATTTTAAAAAAATTTCCCCAAAATACTGCTTTAATATCATCCCACTGATTTTGACATACTGTGTTTTTATTTTTATTTAATTCAGAATACATTGTCTTTCTCGCATCTTCTATATCCTTAGTGAGCTTCTGTTCACTGTCAATTATTGAGA
>NW_007811907.1:0-962 GCF_000696425.1 Galeopterus variegatus | reverse complement strand
GACCAGCCAGCCACTCTCTGCCCCACCTTCATCTTTATTTATCACAGGCCACCACCACATAATTACAGCAGGTTCCTGCCTCTTCTGATTTGGCAGACGGGCCGTATAGTTACTGCAACGAAAAAACATTGTCATTAAGTCCAAAAACAACTGACAGTTGAAGAAAGAATTCCAAAGTGGAAATGCATGGCCGTTTTTCATCACAAACATAAGAATTCCAATCAATGTGCTTAGGAAAATGAAGGAAAGGGAGGTAAATCTGGACCAAGTTTCTGTGCTGATTATAACAAACTGTGAAGCAAAATGTCTGTATGGTGAGAAGTCCCGAAGAAATCTCAGCAGATTCCTAGAGAAAAATGCATTTATGTAACTTGAGTGAGGTTTATTTTGGGTCTCGGACCTCTGATATGATTTGAATATCAATTTTCTTAAATCAAAGGTTTCTCTACACATCCTGGTCTAGACCACATATCAGAAACTTGGAGGGCAAGTTAATATCTCCCTGAGGTTCATCTATTTTCAATATGCAGACAAAAAACTCTGTCAAGTTTAGGCCTTTGGAATTTATCATTGCTATTTACCATTTTAATAGCTACCAGGTTATGTAGAAGTTAGCAGCTGTAAAATCGCATTTCAGCAGGCTTTCAGAGGGCATTTACAGATGGAGTCAATATAATTGCTGAAGATAAACTATTTCCCTCCCTTACTTTTCTCCCCAGACTAAAAGTTGAAGCATTCCAAGACTTCACCTCAGTATAAAGTCCACTGAAGGTGAAAACAGAAAAATCAAGATAAAGTCTATACAATGCATCTATTGCAGTTTTGACATGGATAGTACTTCCAAGAAGGAATGGGGTGTGATCATCATTGTTGTTTCAATCTTTCAAATTCTAACTTGGGGAAAAAAAAAAAGTGTTTGAAGACTTCTGATACAGTCTCTCACTCACGTCAATCATGAACAA
>NW_007811906.1:0-962 GCF_000696425.1 Galeopterus variegatus | reverse complement strand
TAAACAAATAAATAAATAAATAAATAAACAAACTTCCTAAACGTTAAAAAAAAGACAACATGTAGATTCAAGACCCAGATCTACTGAATCTCTTTTTAACCAGAATCACAAGTGATTCTGATGTACGTTATGTAGCTATAGCCAAACTAAATAGGCCATTAGCCAATCCCTATGTCAGTAGAATCAATGGATCTACATTATTTGTACTGAGTCTCAGGCCATTCCTAGTTAATCAGAGTGTACCCTCCCTCTTCTTTAGCCCACCCCATGTTCTTCTGAATAGACCATGAGAACTCTCAATTTTGCATGCCTCAAACTGAACTAATAATCCCTAACCTTGACCCTTTTCCTCCTCCATTCATCCTCCTCTTTGCCCGTGCACGTGCACATCCTAGTGAATGAAGTCATCTAGTTATCCAAGCCTGAAACCTGGGGACCACCTTTTTAAAATTTATTTTTTTATGTCTTAATTTTATTATTATTAATTTTTTTTTTAAAAGAGAGAATTCAGTGTAGGCTAAACAACATGTAAACTTTTCCTGACATTTCTCTCTTTGTACTCTTTACAGAATCTCTTCTGGTTGGTCACAATTTCTTTAATGTGCTTTCTCTTCAGTGGCTCTTGAATTCATCCTTTTTTTCTAATTTCCACTGTCATTGCCGTAGTTCACATTGTGAGTGCTAAAATATATGTTGTTTTCATTATTCCTAAACTATGTTATTATTTCTTCATTTATAGCAATATTTTAGAAAACTATATTAAAATACATTTAGAAAAATATATTTAAGAAAACATAGCCTCTACCCTGTGACATAATATATAAATCAGATCATATCAGTCCCATGTTTAAAATCCGAGGACAATGACCCATCACGACCACAATTTTCCTATCCCTTACCATCAACTGTTCTTCATTTCTCTCTCTCATCTCAGTTCTTACAGCTCTGTACTCGAATTCAGC
>NW_007811905.1:0-962 GCF_000696425.1 Galeopterus variegatus | reverse complement strand
TTTGAGAAAAAATTTTAGAAAAGTGAAAATCTTTCCAAATTTGGTAGTAATTCTAAATTTCGAATGCATTATTTCCTCATTTTCTCTTGGATTTTGCAAACCTGAGAAATTTGTTGCAATTTTACTTATACTTTAAATAAATGTAGAGAAAAACTTCAGCTTGAAGATCGACATCTCTGCAGAGTTTGACAAACGTGGACACTGAGTTTGATGGCTGTCTGAAAGATTCAAGAAATCATTTAACATCACAGTTCTTGATCACAAAACCTAAACATATGCTATGTTTTTTGTAGGCAAAATCTCAAACCTGTTACCTGAAGGCTCTGTAGATGGGGAGACCAGGATGGTCCTGGTGAATGCTGTCTACTTCAAGGGAAAGTGGAAAACTCCATTTGAAAAGAAACTAAACGGGCTTTATCCTTTCCGTGTGAACTCGGTATGACACAACAATATGCCTTTTTCTAGCATTTATTTTAGGGCCTTAGATAAGACAAAGACAGAAAAATTAGGGACCATGCATTCATTCTCCTACATGACCTGCTAGTTACCAGTTATGCATTCTGGGCAGTTGATTGATTCTTTCAAGCTACTGAATATCATTCAGTGATTTCCTAAGAGGCAGTTATGAGTAGAGAAGAATGGCCCATAATAGGTACTGAAAAATGTTTTAGTATTATTATCATCATTATTATTGTTGTCTATCTTAACTAAATAATGGATATAAACTTGAAAAATCTAATGAGATCAGTGTACCTACTCTAAGGGTATATAAATAATTTATCTTGTTGATTTTTAAAAACATTACTCCCACACTAAAGCAGGACACATTCTCTTTTATGTCTAATAGTAACTCTCTTAACGTCTTACAATTGACTTTCATCATTTACTTTTTAATACTTGTAGACTAAGCGCACACCTGTACAGATGATGTACTTGCATGGAAGTCTGAACATTGGATACAT
>NW_007811904.1:0-962 GCF_000696425.1 Galeopterus variegatus | reverse complement strand
CAGTAAAGGTCTCACATCACTTAAAGAACATCTATAAAACCTAAAAGGACCAGGGCCGGCCAGGTGGCGCACTGCTACAGTGCGCTACTTGGGAGCGTGGTGGCACTCCCGCCGAGGGTTCGGATCCCACATACAGACCAGTTCCCGCTCACTGGCTGAGCGAGGTGTGGGAGCAACACCAAGGGTTGCGATCCCATTGCTGGACACGAAAAAAGACAAAAAGGAAAAAAAAAAAAACCTAAAAGGACCAGAAGCACCCTGGGCTCTCAAGCCAGGGTGGTGGGGGACTGAGAGCCTGAGCCATGCCCTCTGACATCCTCATCCAGCCCAGTGGCAGCCACTAAGCTGCTGCCGGAAATGCCCTGGGCTCTCGAGCCAAGGTGTTGGGGGGCTGAACGCCCCAGCCTGTCCCCCAGACATCCACACCTGGCCCAGTAACAACCACCAAGCCACTGCTGGAAGTACCCCAGACTCCCCTGCTAGAATGAGGGAGGTGCCATGGGCTTCAAACCTGCCCCTTCCCCTTCCTCCTCCTCCCACCCTCCACCTTCACTCTCCCTCTTCCCCCCAACTGCTCCACAACAACATCTTAGAATGTTAAAAAATAATAATAATTAATTAATTAATTTTTAAAAATAATAAAATAATACAGCAATGTGAAAAAAAATTTTTTTAAAAATGCGATTGGGTCCTAGCCTCAAATAGTTATAAACATATTTTATGTGCAGGAGCAGACCCAGGTTTGGTGAGGACTGAAATAGCAATTTGGGAAGCATGCTTTAGGAAAAAAGTACAAAATTACAAATATTAATTTAGGTACAATAAAAAATATTTATTTTGAATGGGAAAAAATCAGAACAAATTACAGATTTTAAATATTTGACAATGGCTTCTGGTCAAGATGTCGGAATAGATAGTCCCCAATGTCACTCTCTCCCACAAATCAACCAATTTATGACTAT
>NW_007811903.1:0-962 GCF_000696425.1 Galeopterus variegatus | reverse complement strand
TTTACTTAAAGTTTGTGTTTGGTTTATTTATTAGTTCAGCCATTTATCTTATTTCTAATTGATTACTTTATGCATTTATCTTTATTAAATTCATCATTCTGCTTTCCCTTAGCTGTTTGTTGTTCTTTTTTCCTTCTTTAATTAAAACTTTATGCCTTTATCTCATAACTTCTATATGAATGATTCATAACTGATATTTTTTGAATTGTACAATTTGGGATTTTTTCTTAATTTTTTTCAGAATAATTTTTTTTGTAATTTACAGATGTTAGGGACTTTTTAAAATTTTGTTTTGTTTTTTTTTGTAATTTACAGATGTTAGGGACTTTTTAAAATTTTGTTTTGTTATTAAATTCTTGTTCCCATTCAGTGTTATAAGAGAATGCTATATCTCTAGTATTTTTACTTTGTAATACACTGAGACTTTATCTATGGCTTAATATTTGATCACATTTATTAATATTCCACATGCATTTCATAAAAATGTATATTCATTTTTGTTGAGGGACAAAGTTTAAACGTATATACTATTTTAAGATTTGAAGAATATTTCAACTTATTTTGTGAAAATCCCAAAACACCGTTATTGTGATTTTATGGAGCAATCACATGGCAGAGAATTGCAAAGTCATTTGGTAGATAAATTATAGTTTTACCAAGTTGAATTTCCTTTATTCAATATAATTCTGAATTAGCAATGATGTATCATTTTCTTTTTAATTTTTTTTATTAATTATGCATGTTAAGTTTAATTTTTTTAAACCAGGATCATTGTCTATCTAAATTTAGAATTTGTTTCATTTTTCTTAGTGAAAGCCTCTTTTGCTTGTGTCCTCAGAGCAGTAACCCTTTGGCCATGGGATGCTTTCTGGGCAAATTGGAGCCCACAGGCTGAGGGAAATCTTCCAGAGAAAGGGGACAGTTCTGAGCCCTGAACAACAAATATTTAAAGCATCTGGCAC
>NW_007811902.1:0-962 GCF_000696425.1 Galeopterus variegatus | reverse complement strand
AATGTCTAGAGAGGAGTTTCTGTTCATTTCTGCAGAATTGCTCTCCAAATTAAAAATTTGGTTTGACACACCAATAGACCACAATCCCAAGAGAATTTTATCCTCTTTTTTCTTGTTATCCTTGCTAAGCGCTTAGAAGCTGTGCTGATAGGTATCACATATTGTCTGTATGGAGCATTTGTATTAAAATTGATGGCAGCCCTGCAAATTGGCACACTCTTGCTTGGTCTAAAACAACTCAGGACAGGCTTCAAGGAAATCAGGCAGTCTATCTAAAGAAAAGCAACAACTCTGTCTCTCTTCTGATAATATTCGAAAGCAAATTTTAATGGGAATTAGCCTTAACAGTTGAAGAAGTTGCTGCAAAAACGGGCTTGCTATTAACAGACTGGAATCCACTATGTAAAGATAATGAAATACAAGCCTTCTCAGGATTCCAACTAATAAACAGCCACTCAGCCAATCAACAACTGGGCAAAAGAATGAACATTTGGTGCACAACTACGTAGTTTAGTGCATCTATATTTGGGTCCTCAAGGTCAGCACTGTGGCAACAAAAACCTTGCCACAGCAACTGCCTGGAAATGTCTTTTGTTACCTGGAGCCAGGAGGCCATGCCTGCGGATCGCATAATCTCCCTTTCTCCCTGCTGAGGTATGAACATTTGCATCCCTCCAGAATACATATCTTGAAATTCCAACCTGAAGGCGATGGTATTAGGAGGTGGGGCCTTTTGAGAGTAATTACATCATGAAGGTGGAGTCCTCACGAATGGGACTAGTGCCTTATAAAATAGGCCCAAGGAAGCTCATTCACATCTTCTACCATGTGAGGATACAGAGAGAAGGCATCATCTGTGCACCAGGAAAGGGGACCTCACCAGACACCGAATCTGCCAGCTCCTTGATCTTGAACTTCCCAGCCTCCAGAGCTATGAGAAATAAGTTTCTGTTGTGTATAAG
>NW_007811901.1:0-962 GCF_000696425.1 Galeopterus variegatus | reverse complement strand
GTGTGTGTGTGTTGGCTCATAATCTTCCCTGGAATGCATTCTATTTTCTTCTCTACTTACCCAAATCCAGTTGGTTTTTATTTCCTAGGCCTGTTTTCTTCATAATTATCCAATATACATTAATTTCTTTCCTTTTTAATTAAAACATTTATTGTATGTTTCACATTTTCATATTTGATGATAATTGTTTATTTTTGGTTTTGTTGTCTTGTGTGACAGTATGTCTTAAATTCCTACTTAGATCATGTCTCTTGAAAGCAGGTGGCATGTTTTCATATGCCTCTCAATGATGAGCACAGTGCTTTGTAGATAGTGGGTGCTCAGGACTTGTTGATTAGCTCAGTTGGGTTAGAGCATGATGTTGATAACACCAAGGTCCAGGGTTCAATCTCCGTACTGACCAGCCACCAAAAAAAAAAGATAATGTGTGCTCAAAATATATTTATTTTTAAATTGAATTAAATTTATTTATTTTTGTGTGTGTGTGTGTTAGACTACTTATACAGACTTCATATATCCCACTCAGGGTCAATAGTCATTCTTTTTGTTACAGAAATATTATATTTAAATACAGGATACTGTCCCAAATTGTACTGGGCTGAGAGTGTTTTACATTAAATGATGCTTGCACCAAATTACCTATATAAAATAAAATATGTGTGTACATTCTGAAACATATCTGGTCCCAAGGTTTTAGATGAGCCATTGTGGACATGTGTCAACACCTACACTATTAAATTGAATTAAATTTAAATAAAAATAGAAATAACTTAATGATCGTTAGGTCTTTTCCGCATTACTTAATATCATTCCCATTTAAAATAAAAATTTAATTGATTAATCATTATTTTTAAAAATTCATTCATTCATTTTTGGATATACATTCTTTAAAAAAAAAATTATTAATATTATTTCTTTTGGGCTGGCCTGGTGGTGCACTGCTACAGTGCGCCGCTTGGGAG
>NW_007811900.1:0-962 GCF_000696425.1 Galeopterus variegatus | reverse complement strand
GTTAATGCAAATATGGGTGCCAAATGTGCTGTTTATTGTTGTCATCATCAGTCACCTTCATAATCTTCATCGCCGTCATCACCTCTGAGACGCAGGACCCTGGATGACAGGGACCATAATGGAGGCCACTCCCTGGAGGCAAGGTGGAGCCCAGCTGTAATCCTCACTGAGCAGGCTTTCTGCTTTTAGACCACTCCCGGGTGCTTGGTCTCTGGGCATCTGCCAGAGGGAAAGTGGCAGGTCCTTGTTCTGTGGTGTCACCAACCTGGAAGAAGCGAATGTGCTTCATTGAAGGAAGGTGATAGTTCCCTTACAGCCCTGTTAGGCAGGTGAGGAAGGAACCTCTGAGAGAGGCAGAGGAGACAGTGGCAGGGCCTGCGCCCATTAAGCCCTTCACTCTCTGCCTGAGGACTGGCCCCAAAGGTCCCTAGAGGGCTTTCTATTCCACAGTGAATAACGACCTTTTTAGGGACTGACTCAGAAACCAGCCTGACCTCCTCCTCCCACCCACTCTCCCCTCAGTTAGTAACCAGCTCCTTCTCATTTTACAGCGATCTGGGACCTTCGGCCCTGAGAGAGCCCCCCTGGCCCGCATGGTGACAAGGGCCAGCAAGGACACAGGCTGCCTTCCTCACTAGGCCACGAGCCCCTGAGGGCTGGGAGCATGCCTCCCGCACGCCCAGCACCTAGCCCAGAGCTGGCAGAGCAGGTGCTCGGCAGAGGTTGAACCAAATTGAATTTATCGAAGAGAGTCAGAGGAGACCTTTCCAGTCGTGTAGCCCAACCCCCGCAAGACAGGGCTTTCCTCCAGGCATCCCAGGTGCCTCTGGTGATGAGCAGCTCTCAAGTTACCTTTCCTGCCATCATAGCACTACTCTCTGTCAAAATTCCCCCGCCCTAAATGTCACCCATCGGCTTAGGCACTTCCTATGAAGCTACACAGAATGAGTCCGGCCCTCCTA
>NW_007811899.1:0-962 GCF_000696425.1 Galeopterus variegatus | reverse complement strand
CATGTCACAGGTAAGGAAACTGAGGCTGAGATATTACAGACCCCAGGCATTTAGCTGGTAAGAGGGTGATCTGAGATTCCTAGTCAGCCTGAGGTGTGTACAATTCTAAATTCCATATTGCTTCCATTGCGCCAAACTCTCTAAGTTCATGAGAAGGCAGAGAACAATGCATGAGACTTTCCAAAGCAGTGTAATTTAGTAATGCCAGAGCCATCACAAGAAAGTTGTAGCCAGTCCCAGCCAGGGAGGTTCAGATGGTAAATGCAGCAGGAGTCTGGAGAAGAGCAGAGTAGTGTGGGTAGTGTCCTGGGATGGCTTCGTGGAGTCGGGGGAGCTATCTATTTATTTATAATTCTCAACAATAGCATCTTCTAAAATGTATTCAGGAGATTACAATAAGCTTAAATACATAATAAGACTGTCAAAAGAGTAAATTGAAAATAATATAGAAAAAGGAATTTTTTTTAAAAACTCAAACTAATATTTTGCTGCTTTGATTGAACAATAAATTTAATACTTAATTTCCTGTCAGTCAGGGCAGAAATAGGAAATGCAACAAGTTATATGATTCCAATACAAAATGAAACATAGTGACTTATAGAAGAGACATTCATTTTCCAGGGCTAAGTCCTAGAAATCACTGACAAGACTCCCAGATGGGCAAAATGTTACAAACACTTGATATTTTATATTCTTCTTATTTATATACTTCTATGTGTATATATAACAATATGTCCTTGTGTATATATCCAAACTCAAAAGAAAGAGAATCCCTGAAAGCGAGAGGACTTAAAACCAGAGTCATGAGAACTGAGTCTACAGCTCATGGGTTTCAGACGCAGAAATGGAGCTAGGGACTAGAGTTCCAGTGTCCATATGGGCATCAGTCCATGTGTGGCTGGGCATCTGGAATGGAACCCCTTGCATAAAGACTGGATTTTGAGAGCTGCTCCATCAGCAAA
>NW_007811898.1:0-962 GCF_000696425.1 Galeopterus variegatus | reverse complement strand
ACATGCCTATTTCACTTGTAGTATTAGTAGCAATTCCATGCCTGATGGATTCAGGATGCTAGCAGCTGTGCCAGCTTCTCTCCAGGTTTAAATGCCTTCTGTGATTGTAATGGATTTAATTCAAGCACGCCATAAAATAAAATATTCATGGTCAGTGTACATAAGGAT
This sequence comes from Galeopterus variegatus, assembly GCF_000696425.1. Lineage (NCBI taxonomy): Eukaryota > Metazoa > Chordata > Mammalia > Dermoptera > Cynocephalidae > Galeopterus > Galeopterus variegatus. Next base: position 794 of record NW_007811898.1, on the reverse strand, counting down.
TCCATAAGAGAAATATTTACACATTTAAACTAACATACAGAATCACTTTACAACCCCTATGTTTAGTACAATAATAACATCATTACATAAAATAAACAGGACTGAATCATTTCCCAAAATCTGAGCCTCCATAAATAGTAGTCTGCATTCTTGGCTCAAGATTATAATCTTTGCATGGTATTTCATGCAGTCTAATAAAAGACTTGTTATTAACAAGGTCTCGAACACGGCCCATAACTCATGATTTATCTTTAAGACATATTGTCATTATTGGGTAGGTCAAATCTTTTCATTCTTTCCACACACCCTCACCCCCCATCTTTTGCACTATTCAGAAGGCCCACTGAAGTCAAGAGAATTAATCATTGGCTTTCTCTTTCTTTCAAGAAAAAGTTTATTAGATAATAAAATCACACTGAATATTTATAACACATGTAAAATGTACAACTACAATAATATAAATACCCATGTATATTAGTTTCCTATTGCTGTGTAGCACACTACCACAAGTTTAGCCACTTAAAACGACACCAATTTTTTAGCTCACAGTTCTTTCCTATATGTCAGAAGTCTAGCATGGTGATAGAGGGATTCTGCTCAGGGTATCACAAGGCAGAAATCAAGGTGTCAGCTGGATTGATTCTCATTGGAGGCTCAGCAGAAAAGTGAGCTTCCAACCTCACTATCGTTGTTGGCAGAATTCAGTTCCTTGCAATTGTGGGACTTACGTCCTCATTTCCTTGACATGTGGCCCCCTCCATCTTCAAGCCAGCAATGGCACATCAAACCCTTCT
>NW_007811897.1:0-962 GCF_000696425.1 Galeopterus variegatus | reverse complement strand
CTCCCATATTTATTGCAGCACTATTTACAATAGCCAAGATATGAACCAACCTATATGTCCATTGACGGATGACTGGCTAAGGAAAATATGGCATACATACACAATGGAATACCACTCAGCTATAAAAATGAATGAAATCCTGTCATTTGCAGTAGCATGGATGAACTTGGAGAAAATTATAAGTGAAATAAGCCAGGCACAGAAAGAGAAGTTCCACATGTTCTCATTCATAAGTGGGAGCTAAAAAATAAATAAAAAAGAAAGAGAGGGGGAGGGAGAGAAAGAAAGAAGGAAATAGTAAGAAAGATAGACAATAATCACAATAATACACTCGACTTTCAGAAGGAGAGAACAAGACTGTGGTTACTAGGGGGGAAAGGGGGAGTGGGAGGAAGGTTAATAAGAAATTGGTTAATGGACACAAAGAATGGTTACTTTCTGTAATGATTAATATGCTAATTATCCATATTCAATCATCATACATTGTACACAGGTACTCATATTCAACTCTGAACCTACCTCACAAATAGGTATAATCAATTACATTTCAATTTTTTTTAAAAATGTGTATTATGAAAAAACTATGCACGAACTTCAAAATTTTTTGCACCAGAATAAACTCGAACTAACTTGTTATAACATGTCTGAATAGGATCTAGTTTGAGGCACTAAGAAGAATAAGACTCAGTTTGGGGAAAAAACCCTATCAGAGCAACAACAATTCTGCTAAAACTGAAGCAAGAACAAAGATCAAATTTATGGTGAAGCTTGGGTGGAAGAATGGTGAAATCATTGATGCTTTACAAAAAGTTTATGGGGACAATGCCCCAAAGAAATCAGCAGGTTACAAATGGATAAACCACCTCAAGAAGGAACGAGATGATGTATAAGATGAAGGCCACAGGGGCAGACCATCCACATTAATTTGCGAGGAAAAATTTAATTTCATTCATGGCCTAATT
>NW_007811896.1:0-962 GCF_000696425.1 Galeopterus variegatus | reverse complement strand
CTAGAACCCCGACTTGTAGGGACGGAAGCTGAGGTGTTAGCAGGGAGACAGGGAAAGGTGGGCGAAAGGAACAGCATGCGTGGGGACCTGGATTAGAGAGAGAGGAACTCAGTGTAGCTGGAAGGTTCAGTGTGAGGAGGCGGATGATCCAAGGTTAGCAGAGGCTAGATCATGAAGGCCATTGGGTGCCATATGTGGAGTCTGGACTTTATCCAGAGGGCAGAGGACAGTCATCAAAGGGTTTCAGGTGTCTTTTCTCCTGTGGACTCTTTCAGGAGCCCTCTGACCGATTTCCCTACCTTGACCCCCACCCCCCACCCCACCCCACCCCGCCCACTTGACTTTTCAGTTTTGCAGAGCTAAACCCTCGGTTCTAACTTCACCTTATTTTCCCCTGGCTTTTTCAAGGATCTTTTTAATGAAACACATAATTTTTTTTCCCATGAATTAGTAGGCAGAGAAGAGAGAGAGCAGAGCAGGGTACTTGGTGGCTAGGAGTTAATAAGAAAATTTGATGTTTACTATTTGCATTGCAGATCCTATTTTTACATTAGGCAGAGAGCTACAATTCCCATGTTTATCCTCACCAGGAAATCACTACCGTCTCACTTTTTTTCTGCCTTCCTGCAAATCTTCCGCGTATCAGGAAGGAAATCCAGCCGGGCTGAGAAGAGACAAGAGGCCGTGTGCTGACGGCTAAAGAGCAGGAGTTCTTGTGTAGTAACAAGAGGGAAGCAAGCCCCACGTGTGCTCGTGACCCTTCCTCTCATCTCTAATCCGTGGGTTTCTTGCTCCTACCATTTGGAGACTCTTCAGCCCACATTCTCTTTGTCCAGAGAGGCTGGCGCAGGACACAGGAATCTGCCTCTGCTGAGCAGCCCCTCTGTGAAGGGGCAAAGCTGCTTCAAATCCAATTTTCTGCTAATAAGGACAGGCTGAAAATTCACATGCACAGCCAAGCC
>NW_007811895.1:0-962 GCF_000696425.1 Galeopterus variegatus | reverse complement strand
TTTCACTGTGCACAGTTTTGACCCTCTGGCTAACTAAGGTATGGCTGTGTTTGTCAATTTGTTATGCCTACCTCCCTGGCTGCTCAGATGGCCCTTAGTGTTCTATGTGTGTGTTTGCCTCGGGTCTTGGGCCTTTTCGGGAAGCTTCCTCTCTGGTCAGCTCTGGGAGTTCTTCCTGTTCCTTGTGTTCTGGCCCTGGCAGCTGGATCCTGTCCTGCTGGCCCGACAGGGTGTGTGAGATCTGTAAGTCTCTGCCTCGCTATCCGGGTGTTTCCCCTCTCTGTGTGCACTCGGTGGGGCCATCCGGAGGGTGCGTTTTTTTTCCCGCAACTCCTCCTCCTTTGCCGGACCCCTCCCCTCTCTGTGCACTCAGTACAGGGCTGGGGTGTGTCTTCTGCAATCCTCGTCTCTCAGTCCCGCCCGGCCCAGAAGGGGTCTCAGGCCTCCGCCATGGACACTGTGGGTGGTCCTGTGGCCCTGGTCAAGGCCCTCTCTGGGCCTCCCACCTTCCCCCCGGTATTGCGGCCCCCTGTGTGGCTGAGTTATCTCCCACCCCAGGGCGCGAGCACCCCGGGGGAGGATCCCACAGCTCACAGTTCCTCTTTGAATCCCCCCAGCGTGGGCTGGCTTGGCACCCTCAGGCCATCAGCTCTCCAGCAGGTTCAAGCGGGCTCGGGGGCACCCCAGTCACCCCTCTCCCAACCAGAAATCAGTCTGGGGTTCTTCCGACTGAAGGCCACAGAGATGGTATCTGCCTCCCGGAAGCAGGAAATTTACCTGGGGCCGAAGCCCCAGGTGTGGTGGAGTGGCAGTCTGGCCCGGATCCTCTTCCTTGCCCTCCCGACGCTGGCCGGGGGTTCCCCACGCCATCAGCCCCGCCAGAGATCCGTGGGTGGAGTGAGATTGATGGCCGGTCCACAGGCCCCGGGGGGCCCCGCGCTGAGGCACACAAGTGGCACGGC
>NW_007811894.1:0-962 GCF_000696425.1 Galeopterus variegatus | reverse complement strand
AATCCAAGGAGAAGTTCCAGATGAATTGGATAGCTCCTGTGTCCTCGAATGAGGATTTGTAGGTTTTTCGTTCTTTTTTTAGAAATTCGTTTTCTTAAATAATATATGTAAATGTTCACAGATTACAGTTAGTCAAATTATTAAGTCATGTATAGAAGGGGGTCTTCGAAAAGTTAACAAAAGTATTCATATTTTCTTTTCATTCAATAATTCGGAGAATGTTTTGAAATACCCTCATATCATGTTTTCTTTACAGAAATGTTCTTATTATCTGCAAAATTTATAGTCCTCATCCCATTTCCAATATTACTTCTATCCAATTTTATGAAAAAATTAGTAAATATTTACCCTGTCCCCAATAAGTGCCATGACGGAGACAAAGAGAAATAGAAAAAGTGTCCTTATTTTCTTAATACTTGCGTTTTTCTTGTAGAAAGAAACATTTGGTTGAAATACAACAGTGAAATATAAAATTAAGTGAGATAATTAAGAAGCACACTAAATACAAAAAAGGTCCAGGGGAATGGTAAACATTAGAAATGTCACAAAAAGACAAGAAGGAAAAAAAAGTTGTAAAACTATACATTGAAGAAACTGCTTTGAAAGCTATGCACTTTTGGACACTGCAATTGAGCAGCAAAGCAGGGAAACCACAAAGTCAGTAAAGTAAATATTTTCCTTTTTTTTAATGACATAGCATTTTTAGAATATGGTAATATTTGTAAACTCATTACGGTAAACTGAGAAACTGTTGATTAGCCAGAGTTACTGACTAAGGGCTGTAATTTTCCCAGGCCCTTTCTGGGTGCACTCCAGCCTGAGGATTTCAATATCCCATCACACTTAAAACCTACCTGTGACATATTTTTTGGAAGCTGCTGACTTACAGAAACAACACCTCTCTGAAGCGTTTCTTCCAAAGAGGTCACTGTTTTTTGTTTGTCTATTTTGTTTTGCTTTTT
>NW_007811893.1:0-962 GCF_000696425.1 Galeopterus variegatus | reverse complement strand
CAGGCATATGAAAAAATGCTCAACATCTCTAATCATCAGGGAAATGCAAATTAAAAGTACAGTGAGATAGCTTCTAACCCAGTTAGAATGTACCGAGGAAACAGAAAATAAGAAATGCTGGCAAGGATGCAGAGAAAAGGCAACTCTCCTACATTGTTGGTCAGAATGTGAAGTTACAGCCATTGTGGAAAGCAGTGTAGAGATTCCTCAAAGAACTAAAAATAGATCTACCTTCAGAGCCAGCTCTCCCACTACTGCGTACATACCCAAAGGAAATGAAGTTAACGTATTGAAAGGACACCTGCACTCCCATGTTCATCACAATGCTGTTCACGATAGCCAAGAGATGGAATCAACCTAAATGCCCGTCAGTGGATGAATCGATTTAAAAAAACCTGTTTTATATATACACAGTAGAATACTATTCGATTATAAATAAAATGATATTCTATCATTTGCAGTAACATGGATAGAACTGGAAAGTACCATGTTAAGTGAAGCAAGTCAGATGTGGGAATCTAAAAAAAAGTGAGGTTGGGGAGACAGAGGGGAGAGGTGGTGGATTAACTGGCACAGAGCTGTGCTGTCTACCTGAAGTGAATCACTGTGCAGTAAATGCATGTGTTGAAACAACACACTGTACCCCACAAATATGTACAGGGAAATGCTAATTTTTTTTTTTTTAATTATTGGGTTTCTCCTCTGTGGCTAGTAATGGGTGCAGCAGCTTACCAATTTCACACCAACCACAACGGAATACCAAAAGACAACTCTTGTGATTACTGATGAACCAACTGAAGAGAGCTTAGATCAGGGCTCAGCAAACTACCGTCTTGGGGCCAAATACGGCCCACTGCCTGTTTTTATAGACTAAGACCTAAAAATGTTTACATTTAAATGCTTGGAAAGAAGTAAAAAAATAACAGTTCATGACAGAAATTTATTTATTTATAATTGAAGCA
>NW_007811892.1:0-962 GCF_000696425.1 Galeopterus variegatus | reverse complement strand
ATATTTATGGTACCCCCTACTATGAACTAAGCTCTGAGCTTCAGCAGCACATAGAGCAGTAGACAAATATATATACAGTACCTACAATCATGGTGTTTATAGTCAAGCAGGAAAGACAGATATTAAATATACCATAAAAATCACACATGTAACAATGTAAAAGCATTTTGTAAATTTTTATTACATTTTGTAGCATTCTGTGGGTCCAGAATTTTAGTACCTTCCTTAGAAAAATCATTCAAATCAGTGTATATGAATATTTTTCATTGGAACATACCACTGCATCTTTTTATAAAACATGATCTGAACCCTGTTTCCCAAACATATAATCTTTTTTAATTGCTAAAATAAGGTTTTTGTATTACTTGTATGGTTCATTTTTATACTGCTTGCCCATCTAACCTGTATACCCAGAAATAAAAACATACATTTTATTAGAAATGTATATAGAGCACAACACATACTGAAAAGAGCCCTGAGTGATCAGGCAGGGGTCCAGGGATAAGAGTTCTGGATCTGATATGATATATTTTTGTAATTTTGGGCCATTCATTAATCAAATAACTCTAAGTCCACATAATAGGCCCTGGTTATATTTTAACTCATTAGCAATTCAGTTGTCTTTCTCTAAGGAAGAATACAAGACTAGGTAATCCCTGTGGTTACTTCCTGTTCAAAAATTCTATGTGAGTTACTATGTGCCCTCAATTCAGTGATACTTTTAGTAATGTAAATATTAGCCAATATTCGAAAAGATCCCTTATTAAACTTGGAAAGCAAAGATGAATATTTCTGGAATAGATGGAAAGCCCAACTGAGTCTAATTCTAAATACCACTGGGGGTAAAAATGCAGCAGTTGTTTAGCAGTGCAGGGAAAAACTATATCTGAATTTTGGATTGGAAGTGGAAAATACCTTATCCAGTTGAGACTACAGAGGGAATTTAGATAGGATATACTTAC
>NW_007811891.1:0-962 GCF_000696425.1 Galeopterus variegatus | reverse complement strand
GCACACTCTCCAGTGCGCCACCAGGCCAGCCCGATGTCTGTTCTTTATAAACGACCCAGACTATGGTATTTTGTTATAGCAGCACAAATGGACTAAGAAATCTTTTAAAAGTTACAGCATACAAGGAAAATAGAGACATAAAAAAGAACCCTTTGGACTGATAAGAGGGAAAGAAGCCAGGAGAGTAGGAGGAGAATAATCTCTGGGTCACGCAGTGTGACAGTAGGTCCAGTAGGGGTCACTGAAGCAGGGAGAGGGAGCAAAGGCTTCAGGCAGGATAATCAACACTATCAAGTGATGCATGAATGTGCTTAGAAGAAAAAGCAATGACATCAAAGCGATTAGCATGGAGAAGTACAGAAGAGCAGAATCTCCCAACAGGTTTCAAAGAGAAGAAAGGAAGTTGGTACTGTGGTTAAGTTTAAGTACAGTCATGCACCACATAGGACATTTTGGTCAATGACAGCCCGCATACACAACAGTGGTCCCAAAAGATTATAATGGCTGCACCATATAGCCTCAGTGTGTATTAGGCTGTACCATCTAGGTGTGTACAAGTGCACTCTGTGATGTTCACACAATGACAAAATTGCCTATCAACTCATTTCTCAGAAGATATCCCTGTAATTAAGTGTCACCTGACTGTATACAGGATTTAAAAATATAATTTTTTAAAAAACCAGGAAGTAGAAAGGGCATGAAAGTCACATTAAGTGAGGAAAAGAGGAAAGGCTTGCTTAAATGCATGATAAAATGAGTCTATCACCAAGAAACAGTGAGAGGGAAATTGAGGATGCCAAGCAAGAGAGATTAACTAAGAGAGCATGGTAATAAATAAGACAAAGAAAAGCACAAATAAGAGGAACACAGTGCATCAGAATTCACACCAGTTCTGAATAAGGAGGAAAAGAGCTAAATGTCTCCACCACTCACCTGGACACCCCTGATGTGGCATTTGGGCC
>NW_007811890.1:0-962 GCF_000696425.1 Galeopterus variegatus | reverse complement strand
GATTTCCTGTTTAATTTCTTCTTGGACCCAAAGGTCATTCAGGAGCCTATTATTTATTTTCTATGTATTTGTATAGCTTCCAGAATTTTGCTAATTGTTTATCTGTTTCCATGTATATATATAGCTTCCATAGTTTTGCTTATTGTTTATTTCTAGTTTTAGTCCATTGTGGTCTGAAAAGAGAGTTGGAATGATTTCAATTTTTAAAAATTTGCTGAGACTAGATTTGTGATCTAATATGTGGTCTATCCTGGAGAATGTACCGTAAGCTGATGAGAAGAAAGTGTATTCTTTAGCTGTTGGGTGAAATGTTCTGTATATACCTGCCAATTCCAGTTGGTCTAGGATGTAGATTAAATCTTGTGTCTCTGTTGACTTGTTGCCTGGAAGTCCTGTCCCATACTGAGAGAGGGGTGTTCAGATCACCCACTATTAATGTATTAGATCCTATCTCCTTCTTTAGGTCCGAGTGTTTGCTTGATATATCTGGGTGCTCCTTTATTGGGTGCATACATATTTATGACTGTTATGTCTGCTAGCTGGATAGTTCCCTTTGTCATTAATGGACTTCTTTGTCTTTTCTAATGCTTTTTGCTTTAAAGTCTATTTTGTCTGATATAAGAATAGCTACTCCTGCTCATTTTTTGGTTTCCATCTGCATGGTATATCTTTCTCTATCCCTTCACTTTTAGTCTATGAGTGTCTTTACAGGTGAGGTGGGTCTCTTGAAGGCAGCATATACTTGGGGCTATCTTTTAAATCCAGTAAGTTAGTCTATGTCTTTTGAATGGGGAGTTTAGTCCACTCACATTTAGAATAGTTATTGAGAAGTATTATTTAATTTCTGTCATTTAATTGCTACTTGTTTAGGTGGTTTAAATATCTTTTGATCATTATTCCACCTTTTGTTTTCCTTCTTCAATGTGAGTTGGGAATTTAAGGTGGAATGGTTTAGCTTCTTT
>NW_007811889.1:0-962 GCF_000696425.1 Galeopterus variegatus | reverse complement strand
CCCATTGGTATATTATTTTGACGACTTTACCAACTAGTACACCCAGAGCTAAGAACCCAAGCAGTATGTCTGTGATCTTAACCACTTCACTATTACTAAGAAAAACTATCGAAAACTTGGAAATAAGGTGTGGGGGGAGAGGAGGCATGTCCTAACCAAGTTACGCTGGAGCATTGTGTAATGGCCCACCCAGGGCTTAATTCTCTAGGAGAATGTATCTGTGTTTGATTTTGCTCTTTACTATTTGATTAGAACCCAGACACTACGAAGTTACACATTAGTTTGTAGATTTCTGTCTGGCAGACAGGATCACCTCAAAAGTTATAGTTTTATTACCTGGTAGGATATTAGCCAGCGTGTATATCTAGCCTAGAAATCTTATTGTAACATTCTTTTAAATGCTTGTAAATTCCCAGTTCTCCAATTGTTCTTGGAACCAGCTTTACTATCATATTGGCTCCCTCATTAATGAGATATATAACTTTTAAATGTGTTAGTTTTATATTTGTATGAATCATGTTTTTAACCTTTTAAAAATTATACTTTGACTCGATACTGTCTTTTATCTATGTTAAAAAGTAAAATGTTAAAGTTTTGAGCCATCGCTGATTTTTTTTCTAGCAGGAAAAATACTGTACATAATTTATATTTTCCTCAAAACTAAAATATTTTAGAAGAGCAGGATAAGAGTTCAGGCTACAAAGAAGTAGTTATGAGTCCCAACTACTTCCCAACTAAAAGCTCCCATAAGTCTTTGTAAATATTTCTTTTGTGGGTCTCCAAATGATTATCATTTATGTAGCTGCCTTTCCCACTACTAAGAGTTCCTACAGGACACAGACTTTTGTCTTCGTAAAACTGAGATGATGCTTGGCATAGCAGGCTCATGATAAGTGCTAGAAGAATGAGTTTTGAGTATGTGAAATGCTTTGGAATCTGTAAAATGTTATTAATTTTTTTTT
>NW_007811888.1:0-962 GCF_000696425.1 Galeopterus variegatus | reverse complement strand
TTGCGATCCGTTGCCGGACACGAAAAAAGACAAAAAAAGGAAAAAAAAAAAAAAAAAGAGTATTGAACACTGTTATAGGTTTAGTTTAATTTTAAAACTAATTTATCAGGTTTACCTTTTATCTTACAAGCAAACTTTTGAAGAGTATGGGTAATAATTTTCAACATGTAATACAGATTAGGTGTACGTAACTATTTCAACTTTTTAAAACATCATAGTAACTATCTCTTTGATGATTCTAGTAAGTCATCAGAGAGGCATAATGAAATGAACTTTAAATACTGAAGATAATTATAATCAAATTGGTTATTTTTTATAAAAATGAACAAAATTATAAAATTGCCTTATTGTAGTTATTTTAAATTTTCATTTATTTACTTTTTATTTTACTAATATTATTTTTTTACGTTCTAGAATGTTGTTGCAAAGCAGCTGGGAAGGAGGGGGAGAGGGAAAGGGGAAGGAAATGGGATGGAAGAAGGAGGAAGGAGGAGGGGCAGGATTGAGGCCTGTGGCACCCCCTCATTCCCACGGGGGAGACCGGGGCCTTCCAGTGGTGGCTTGGTCATTGCTGGGCTCAGTACAGATGTCAGGGGGGTGTGGCTGAAGCCCTCGCCTCCCACCTCCCCAGATCAGCAACCCGGGGCCCTTCTTGCTGTGGCTTTGTGGTCATCACCGGGCTGGCTGTGGGTGTCGGTGGGACATGGCCGAGGCCCTCGGTCACCCACCCTCTGGACTGGTTGCAGGTGTTGGGGGGTCTGGCTGAGGTCCCCAGCCCTCCCCCTTTTGTGGCTTGGTATCTTAGGGGATTTTCAGTCCTTCTAGGTGTTATAGGTGTTCTTTTGTGAAATGAGACCTTTACTAGTTAATATCAAACTTCGTCTCTGGTTACAGGTGCTTTGTTTTTTCTTTCAGTTCTATGTTGGATTATTTGCTGTTCCCACCACTTAAACTCTGTGCTG
>NW_007811887.1:0-962 GCF_000696425.1 Galeopterus variegatus | reverse complement strand
TGTCATCAAGACCCATTTGCATCATGCAATTAGGATGTTCAAGCAATACTCACTCATCACTGCAAAGCAATACTCACTTATTACACAGGCTTATGTTTTAATAGGGTTATTGCTGCTGATTCCAAGGGACAGGAAAGGGTGATCTGATCTTCATCCACAAGCTAGGTCTTCCTTACCTGCTTGCAACACAGTGAGCAGCTGTGATCACCCACCGTGGAGAGATGATGGTCCCTCCACAGATATGCTTCTGCCTTTGTTTCAGAGACACCTGAATTGCAAAGATGGTAAATGGGAGCAAGTTAATTCCCTGGGATCACCCCAAATCTGATGACTGAGCATATTCTTAAAAACAGACCCAGAAATATTACTTTTAAAAAACAGGAATCATGGATTGTGAAGGGGTAAAACCCATACACTAAGCTCAGAAAGGAGAGCAGTGCTGGAACCAGAACATTCCCAACTGGAATGAAATGAGAGGTAGTTAATTTGAGATGATTATCTGCAAGGGTTTTTGCAGAGTTGGCAGTTAGAATTGTTGGTATTTATTTACTTTTATAATGCCGTTGGCCCTGTTGCTCTAACAATATATGAGCAATATCTGTGAGTAAAGAAAAGGAATGGTGGGGCCGGCCCGGTGCCGCTTGGGAAGCGCGGCGGCGCTCCCGCCCGAGGGTTCGGATCCCACATACAGACCGGTTCCCGCTCACTGGTTGAGCGAGGCGCGGGAGCAACGCCGAGGGTTGCAGTCCCGTTGCCGGACACGGAAAAAAGACAAAAGACAAAAAAAAAAAAAAAGAAAAAAGAAAAGGAATGGTGGAATAGACAGTCCCCAGCATCACTCTCCCCAATAAGTGACCAATTTACGGCTATTAAAAAGCAAAGGCTGCCAACCTGGAACCAACAAAGAGAGACCCATGGAATTTGTGAAGGCAGAAGAAGCTGTGGTGAGAGGAAGAAGAAAC
>NW_007811886.1:0-962 GCF_000696425.1 Galeopterus variegatus | reverse complement strand
CCATAATAATCATATACATTGTATATTGACAAAATAAAAATTAAAAAAAAAAAAGAAATGTAATTTTACACCTGTTGAATCTAATAATTAAAAAACTGGGGCTTATCAGTTTTTTTAATTTCATGTTTCTAGTGATTCATTTTTAATGTATTTTATGAAAATATCAGTCTGTAATTGATTGAAGATTTTTTAAAATCTGGCTTTTCACTACATGTAGTTTGGAAAGCTACATCCTCGTAACTATTTCACCTTTCTCTTCAAATCTCCCAACCCCCTCATCCTGGTTGCCTATCCCCTGACAAAATAGAAGAACGCAGAACAGGCTGTTCATACTGCACTGTACCTCTGAGGCCGCCAGCCGGCCACATCTGTCCTGACAGGTTCTGCCATCTTCCTGCTCTAAGTGGATGAATGGCTGAAGCCATTTTGCAGGGCCCCTGCGCTGGTGCACGGCACTCAGGTCCTGCCTCTCGGCTTGTCCGGGGAGCTGGGTCCTGCACCTGCCCCTTTTCTTCTGCACCAACTTCCCTCTAATCCTGGTTTATTCTCATCATACAAACATGCTACCGGTCCTCCCAACCCAGACACACACCAGCTCCTTGGAGGCCCAGCCCCCTCCATCCTCTGGTCCCCCATGTCCCCTGTCCCTCTCCTCTTTCCCTCCTGTCCTCCCACTAGCTCACACTGTCCCTGCCTCACCAGGCTCCAGACTGGCTCCTGCGCTCCAAACCATCTCTGCCATGGCTGTCCCTACCTGGGCCATTTGTCCCTGGCCACCCGCTCCCTCTCTTCACGCCTCTGCTCGGTCATCACCTTCTCAGGGAGGCTGGCTATGACACCCGGTGAAATAACAAGCCCCTTCCACGCACTCTTGCCTCTTACCTTGCTCCATATTTCTGCACAGCACTCGCCACCCTCAGACCTCCTGTGCATGCCTGTTCGTCTTGTTTGTGCCCTCCCAC
>NW_007811885.1:0-962 GCF_000696425.1 Galeopterus variegatus | reverse complement strand
CAGTTCTATTTTAAGTCCCAGGAGTCTTTTGAGCTCTACAGTCAAGTCCTTAAAACAGGGGAAAAGGCCAGTGACAGAGAAGGCACCTTATTCATGAGATTCTGCCAGGAGCTCGGAACTGGAATCAGGAGCTGGACTGGAGATGGCACGTCACTCATGGGCCACACTTTCTGATACCATCCTGACAGCCTCACAGAGGAATGGAAGTGAGCTGGCCCCAGTCCTGGGCAGGCTGGGGCTGCAGGTGGGGAGGGCAGGAGGCTGAGGCAAGGCTGCCCTTACTCTCTATCAAGGGCACCAGGATCACAGACTCCAAGTAAAGTACTGTATAAAGCATGTGGTCAGGCAAAGCTTTTGTGCATTGTGAGTGTGAGAGGCAGTCTTGGAAATGCAGTTTGTGGGCCTAAAATTGCAGAACTTGAGGGGTTTGTAGAAACAGTCTAGCACCCTGTATGAGAGTGCAAGCCTGTCCTGAACACTTCAGGATATTAGTTCATTCTCTACACCAAATTTGCCTCTCACTCACCAGATTTGTCTCTGACCTCACAGTTCCTGGAGGAGTTCCTGGCAGTGGGAACCAGTGTCTGCCATTTACCTTCAGAAGTGAGCTCAGAAGCCCAGAAGGGAGGCTTTATCTTGAGAATTAAGCCTTATTTGGGCATAATTAGGCTCCTATGTTTCGACTTGCAGAGCTGGGTGTGGGACAATCTGCTTCCTGGATGACTCCACCAACTGGAAAGGAACCAAGTACCCTTCCTGACCCAGGCAGCAGTATTGGGATGTGGGATGTTTTGCACATTCCTGGAGCCCTTCTGGCATAAGAACATTGGAGAGAGAATTACTAGTATTCACACTGAAGACGCTGACATCCAGACAGGCTCTTGTACTCAGAAAGTTCTAGCCCACCATCAAAGTAGGCAGCTAGGAGAAATGGGTCAGAGAGAGTGATTTATCTCCCTCCC
>NW_007811884.1:0-962 GCF_000696425.1 Galeopterus variegatus | reverse complement strand
TTTCTAATAAATCATTTATAAATTTAAATAATGTAATAAATATATAATGTTTATTGTGTTAGTGTATCATACATATTTTGATGGTGAGTAACTTAAAATATGTTGATGGATACATGCTGTAACTTATGAAAATGCCATTTTTAAGAAACGATATATTGATAATTTTTGGCTACTGAAAGGTCACACAATTTTGGGGGGCACAAGAAAGAGGAACTAGCATAGATTCGTTTTTCTTTAGATGACCTGAATAAATGTCGAGTATATAATTATTATAAATAATGTTTATATTTAAGAGGATAATTTTAAAAAGTATAGTTATGTAAAAACAGTTGTCCATTATTGGACCAATAATTAGTTCTAGTTATGTTAGAATGCTGAACTATCTGTCAAGCATTTAAATCTTAAAAATTAATACAGAGACATTTTTATTTTTATTTTTTCCTTTCCAAAAGAAAGCTTCAGTTAAATTGTTAATGCCACAGATAAACCAAAGACCTCTTGCTCTCCACTGCATGGAGAATTTACAACTAAGGTTTTACTGTGCTATTTTCGTGTCCTCTAAATAAACCAAAGCCATCTGTGGTTTTAAATAATTAAAGAAATCCTTACTCATGGAAATAATGTACACTTATAACTACATCTACAGTATTTTTTAAAATTGAGATAACTATTGGATAGATACTTTAGAAATTCTGAAGCTTAAGCTACTTGAAGTCTTGTGTACAATAAATCTACTTAAAAGGTGTGATTTAAAATGAAGTACAACTTGCAATCAAGTCATTAATTAAGAAGCAGACGGCCTAGATTGAAGCTCAGGATTTTGACTCTGACTTCAGTATTTCCTTTGGTTCAGTAAGAATGGATCTGATTTTTATCACAATCTTAAAACTTGATCAGATATTTTGCACTGACACCATTTGTTTATATAATGTTTTGATGAAGAGTGAAAATGAACAGATCAA
>NW_007811883.1:0-962 GCF_000696425.1 Galeopterus variegatus | reverse complement strand
CCTTCCACATTGCCCTTTCCCATAGCTGATTATTTTGGTTTATGTCATTCTCTAAATCATGTGCCTTTATATGTCCATTTGTTTTTTCGTTTGTTTGATCTCTAGTACATTCTTCGTAGAGAAGATGAGGATTCTTCTTCTAACTTTACCCCTCCCCCTTCACCCATCAAACACATACTGTACATACCTCCTGTTTTTCTAGTCACAATCAGTATTCAATGTTTATGTCCCAGGAATATGTAAATGTTATTTACACTGAGCCACATAGGAATGTTTCCTTTCTTACACATTTTTGTTTTTCCTGAATTTAGTGATTATTTTTTGTTACTTTTCTATGAACCCATCATTTATTCAACTTCCACACTCCTTACTAATTGTATCTAAATCTTTTTTCAAGCTGTCTACGTGCATCTGTTTCATCTTCCTGAAGAAATGAGGCCTTTGGAAGATTGCTCTTTATGCCAGCCTACGCTGCTTGTAGCTTTGGGATTGTTTTCTCAATCTTTTCAGTTTTCTTTTTCCAGATTACATCGTCTTTCTTGTTTAGGTGGAACAAATCTTCCACTTCCTTTCTAAGAAAAAGTATTTAGGAGATTTTTTAAAAAGACTTTATTTTTTTAGATTTTGAATGTCTGAAAATGTGTCATACTACCTTGATACTTGTTTGACAGATTGGTTGAATATAGGGTTCTGGGTTGGGAATTATTTTCCTTCTGAATTTTGAAGATTTACAACATCCTTAGCTTTCAGTACTGGAACCGTACTTATTCCTAATTTGTGGTATATGTATGGAATCTTGCAGATCTTTACCTCTGTTACTTGGAACTGTCATGATACAGCCCATAGCTCTGGATTTACTTTCATTGCTTGTTAGGGACCAACTGTCCTGTTTTCCCTGGGTCTGAAGTATTCCACAAGACTCAGGACTTTCAGCTCTGAAAATCAGGGTAGTCCCAAGCACA
>NW_007811882.1:0-962 GCF_000696425.1 Galeopterus variegatus | reverse complement strand
GTGGGCATGACCTGTGACTTACTTCCAGCCAATAGAATATGACAAAGGTTATGAGATGTCACTGTCTTGATTAGGTTATGTTATACGGCAAAGGTAATGAGATGTCATTCTTATGATTATGCTATATTATATTAGACTCTGTTTTAGCAGACTGGAGCAAGAGACTACTCTCAGTGGCCAGTGTGGGGTCTGGTGGTTGTCTAGTTCATAGGTCAAATCCCTTGTGTTGTATTTTTCCTATATTTTACACCTGTACATATTGCAAACCCCATTAGATAATGTTTTAAGTTTTGTTTTCAACCATTACACATATTTTAAGAATTCACAGGAAAAAACTAATTTATTACACTGACTTAGGTATTTACTGTGTCTGTTACTCATTCTTCAGCCCGAAGTTCCAAGTTTTTCTCTGGTTATTATTTGCTTTCTGTCTGACAAATTTCTTTTAGAGCAGGTCTGTTGGAAATAAATTCTTTACCTGAGAGTGTCTTTATTTCACCTATATTTTTGAAGTATATTTTTGCTGGATATAGATTTTTCAGTTCCTTTCTTTCAGCACTTTAAAATGTTCCAATGCTTTATGGCTTCCATAAATATAAATTTCTGAGGGGAAATTCAGTTATTCAAATAATTTTTTCCTCTGTATGTAATGTGTTGTTTTCCTCTGGCTGCTTTCAGGATTTTTTCCCTCTTTGTTTTTAGTTTTCATTTGTTTGATTATGATATGTCTGGATGTGAATTGCTTTAGGTTCATCCTCTTTAGGATTTGCTGAGCTTCTTGAATTTGTAAGTTTACATATTTCACTAAATTTTGGAAGCTTTCAGTAATTATTTCTTCTAATTTTTTTTATACAAGACTCTTTTTCCTTTCCTTCTAGCACTCTGATGACTCAAATGTTAGATTTTTTTTTTTTGTCCTTTTTGAGACCAGCCGCACCGCGCTCAGCCAGTGAGCGCTGTGA
>NW_007811881.1:0-962 GCF_000696425.1 Galeopterus variegatus | reverse complement strand
AAGATATTTTTTAATTAGTGAAAAAACACACTTCTTGAAATCATTAATTGGAAAAGCAAATGCTGAAAAAACTTGTGAGAATTAAATTTACATAGAAAAACAAATGAACTATAAACAGATTCCTGGAAGTGCCTCAATTTGTAATTTCCCAGTTGGGGCTGGATTTTTATGTTACTAATTAAAGTAAAACTACTGAAATTAAACAAAATAAGTAAATTTTAGTGCAACTATTTACTGAAAGTGTTTAGCTGCATAGAGTAGCAACACTGTATGTTAAATGGGCATAGAGACTTTCTATCCTTAATTGCATTTCAGAATCTCACTCCCTTCTACTACTGTCACATGCACAGTGTGACCATCATTTCCTTAGGAATGTGGAGGTTAGTTTTGAAAGATAATTTGGGGGAGAAAGGACTGTCAGCTTAAGTTTCAGGATTATTTCTTATTTCATCTTTATATCTAAAATGCTTAGTTATGAGAGACTGATGTCTGATATACACTTTATTCTTTCATTTAACAAATGTTTGTTGTGTGTATATGAAGTGTCTCAGGAACTGTTGCAAGTACTTAGAGCATATCAGTGAAGAAAACAAACAAAATTCCCTACCTGCCTCATGGATTTTATATTCTTATATTGTTAAGTATTATTGTACTTAATATCCTCTGAATAAATGTTTACTGAATGAGACAAAGGGATAGCCATTTGGTAAAACCAGAAAAGAGCATTTTGAAATTCTGCAATTATGACCATTTGCCATTATTATTGTACAGAAATTATGGAATGTCAATAGAGCATACAAATTACTTTGGTTGAATAAAATTTTGAAAAACTATAGCCACCTAACCATTTGTATTTAGGTTAAAAGCCATGTTTCAAAAGGCATCCAAGTTGGAAAGCAAGCAGTAAAATTATCTCTGCAGATGACATTATTTCATATGTAAAAGAAACTTTATGATGCCAC
>NW_007811880.1:0-962 GCF_000696425.1 Galeopterus variegatus | reverse complement strand
GACTCTCAGTAAATGCTTTTTCTCATTTCTCAATACTTCACACTTCTTATTTTGTTGCTTTTAACCAAATGCAGTTAGAAATCAAGGGCATTTTGCATTCCCTGAGTGTGTGTATGTGCATGTGTGTGTAGAAATGTGTATGGATTTTTCAAGGTCAAGGAGCACAGTGCATTTTCAGAAAGACCAATATCAAAATAGCAGGTAGAGTGAGAAAGCATTTAGAATGGGCAACACACAGTACCCCTGGTTTTCAGGCCTTCAAACTCAGACAGGAATTATACCACTGGCTTTCCTTTTCAAGCTTACAGATGGCAGATCATGGCATTTTTCAGCCTCCATGATCACATAAGCTGATTCCTCATAATAAATCTCTTCCTCTATATATCGTACTGGTTCTATTTTTCTGCAGAACCTTACTAACACACAGGAGTTTTTGCATCTTAGGTCTTAGATACTGCAATATGATAGGACCCCAAATTGTAGCTGGGGATTTGAAGAATTATGATTCTATGTGGTTGAGTGGGGGACTAGATTGTGCATACTATGGACTGAGCTGGAATTCCTTTCAATGGACCAG
This sequence comes from Galeopterus variegatus, assembly GCF_000696425.1. Taxonomy (NCBI): domain Eukaryota; kingdom Metazoa; phylum Chordata; class Mammalia; order Dermoptera; family Cynocephalidae; genus Galeopterus; species Galeopterus variegatus. Next base: position 385 of record NW_007811880.1, on the reverse strand, counting down.
AGGAACTTCTAGAATACAATTCAGTACCACACACAAGGCAAGACAGAAGTACAGACTAGTGGGCTGACACTTGAGCCCAGCCACAACAGACATGTGACATTGGGTCTGAAATTCCCAGTACCAAAGTTGTTCTGTGCTCTCTATTTGCCAGACCAAATTCCTCTTTACATGGTGCCTAGCCTAGAACTGAAGTATATCTTCTTGTGTTGAGCCTTGGATTTCCAGTTGTATCTCCCGGAGACTGCATCTTTGCCCTCATTTCTCTGCACTCATTCTGGTTTTCTAACTCCCTCTCCTCAGTAATTCTTGAAAAATTTTTCTCAATATGCTATCTGACTCACAGACTTAGACAATCAACATTGACCATCCTTTATAATAAACTCCA
>NW_007811879.1:0-962 GCF_000696425.1 Galeopterus variegatus | reverse complement strand
GGGATTGGAAAATAGTAATAAGCCCTGACATATGGAACGTATCTCATAAATGCTTATATCAGGAGATTGGGGCGGGGGAGGACAAACATAGGGAATAGTATATTTACTAGACATCCATGATCCATACTTCACATCCAATCTAGAAATAAGAACATAATTTACATTAGGTAATATACTTTTGAAGATTCTTACAACAGGGCAATCACAGAAGGGTCTTGCTAACTCACAAGCATTCTGGGCATACACACTGCAAAGCCTCTCGTTGGGTTCCAGGGGCTCCACCAAGGGAGGAGAAGACTGGATTCCAGGGTGCTCTCCTCATCACGTACCATGGAATGTGTTTTCCCATAAAAACTGTGTTATAACAAGTTTATGAACAATACTGGTTATTAGCTAAGGAAGAGAATACAGAACTGTTTCCACGTAACAACAGTATTTCAATTATACTATGAGGTAAACAAATTGCTTGTAGACTGTCCCATGAATCTAATCATTTAATACATTGCTTCTACAAGAAAATATGTGTTAAGTTAAACTTAGTCATGATTTTCTGGTTAACATTGATTCTTCTGTTAAGTTTCTCATCATCAAAAATTGCAGATGCAAACATTTAAGAATAAGAAATAAAATTATCTCAAATTTTCTTTGCCACTTTTATACTTTGAAAGCTCAAAATGGATATACCATGTAAAAACAAATTTAAGGTACAAAATATTTCAGATTTACATACTGATAAACAAGAAAATGCTGAAGATTATCAGGAGGACTTTCAAGCTGAAGTACAGTATGGTACCATCATCTAATCATGGCTACCTGAAAGACTGTATCACAGCTCTGTCACCAGTACATTGCAAATAACCTTGAAAGGGAAGGGAAACCAACCCTGGGAGTTTTCTGTGTGAAGTCAGGGGTTTTCCAATATGAAAACCATTCCAACCTTCTGGAAAGTTTAGGGTGATTGG
>NW_007811878.1:0-962 GCF_000696425.1 Galeopterus variegatus | reverse complement strand
AAAGTCTGTACATGTTTAGTACAGATGCAATTTATTTATCTAATATTTTTGATCCTTGATTGGTTGAATCCATGGATGTAAAACTCACATATAGAAAGGGCCAACTGTAGTTGCTATGGACTAACTGTTTATGTCCTTCAAGATTCATATGTTGAAACCTAATCCCCAATGTGATGGTATTAGTAGGTGGGGCCTTTGGGAAGTAATTAGGTCAGGAGGGTAGAGCCTTCCTGAATGAAATAGTGCTCTTATAAGAAAGATCCCAGAGAGCTCCCTTGCCCCTTCCACCATGTGAGGATACAGCAGGAAGTTGGTCCTCATCAGAGACCAAATCTGCTGGTCACTTGATCTTGGATGTCCCAGTTTCCAAAATTGTAAGAAATAAATTTACGTTTATAAAACACCCATTTATGATATTCTCTTATAGCAGCATATATAGACTAAGGTGAAAGTCAAAACTTTGTAATTAGTTTGTAGTTAAAGCCTTTCCCCTGTTCTTTCTCCCCAGCCTTTTCCAAGCGAGTGTTGTTGTTGGCTTCTACTTTATTTTCTTGTCATCTTTCTGTTTTGTTCCTCCTCTTCCAGCTGTTTAATTTCAGTCTCTGAAGCTTCCAAAGTTGGAGTAGTGGGAGTCAAAAGAAAAAAAAAAAAAGGGGGGGGGAGGCAGGAATGTTGCTAGACTGACGACATTGTGTGATCTATAATTACTGCTCTTTGAACTTGGAATATGCTCAATACTAATTATTTTCATTTCGTTACCTCTGTTCACTGTTGAAGATCCTGATCCTCCCTCCAACCAAATCTCTGGATTGCCCACTCCTTTTTAAGTATCTCAAATTCTCACTAGTTTTTAGAAAATTTCTTCGATGACTGGTACCAGTATGTTTTTTTTATTGAAACATAATTGATTGTATATATCTGTGGGGTACCACATTGAATATAAATATCTGTCTGCAGTATGT
>NW_007811877.1:0-962 GCF_000696425.1 Galeopterus variegatus | reverse complement strand
GTACTTTTTGTGTAAGTATTTCATAACCAGATATGGGCCACAAAAAAAGAAGTGGTAATTTAACAAATGATAAATCAGATTTATACAGTAGGTTGGAGAACCACAAGTGATATAGTTTGTAGATTTTTTTTCCTTTCTTCAGAATGTCTTAAATCATAGGTCTTGTTAATAACCTGCTCAGATAAATATTTTTAAAATCCATAATGTTGGTTCAACTGTTTTAATTTAAAATAAGATAATTTAAAAATATTTCATACAGGTGTTTAATCAGGAAGGAGAATTCATGTTGAAGTTTGGCTCAAATGGAGAAGGAAATGGGCAGTTTAATGCCCCAACAGGTGTAGCAGTGGACTCAAATGGAAACATCATTGTGGCAGACTGGGGAAACAGCAGGATCCAGGTAGATTAAAATGCTAATTTATATGTTTAGAGCGGTTGGTATTGGTTAAAAGTGAAGAATTGGCTGTCCCCAAGCTGAAACGTTTTCCATTCTCCATTGGTTATAAGCCCATAGATAATCTCACCAGAAGGAACAAACTAAGCAAGATGGAATAGAACAAAGGCAATATATCAGCAGAGCAAAGCCCTCTAAGTCAGAGGTCTTTACATGTATCCCACAGACTTCGAAAGGGTTTGTGGCTACAATTCAAGAGGTCCATTGAGCAAAAATATTACATTAACCTCAGACCGAAAATTGTCATTTCCCTTAATTAAGAATATAGGCAACCATCAAAGTAGTTTTAGGACTTTGTCACCAAGAAAAGCACCAAAATTCTCATATTATATTACAGTTGTTGAAGACATCTCTAATTATTTATTATTTATGTTCATCACTACTTCAATTACAATAATGATTATGTCCATCACTATTTCTTGTTATTTGATGTGCTCACTAAAAAAGCATACATATTACTATATCATAATTTGTTAATATTTTGATAACAATATTTTAATAGGATCAT
>NW_007811876.1:0-962 GCF_000696425.1 Galeopterus variegatus | reverse complement strand
CGTTGCCAGTCCCCGGCCCGGTACGGGGGCAACACTGAGGGTTGCGATCCGTTGCCGGACATGGAAAAAGACAAAAAGACAAAAAAAAAAAAAACACATTGAGATATCATCTCACCCCAGTTAGACTAGCTATAATCAAAAAGACAGGGAATAACAAATTCTGGCAAGAATGTGCAGAAAAGGGAACTCTTCTACACTATTGGTGAGACTGTAAAGTAGTACAGCCATTATGGAAAACAGTATGAAGATCTCTCAAACAACTATAGATGGAATTATCATTTGATCCAGCCATCCCACTGCTGGGTATATACCCAAAGGATTGGAAATCATCATGTTGAAGGGTATCTGCACTCTGACATTCATATGGCTCTATTTACAAGAGCCAAGATATTCCATAATCAACATAGATGTCCATCAAAGGATGACTGACTGTATAAGAAAATGTGGTATAGGGCCGGCCCGGTGGCGCACTGGATAGTGCGCCGCTTGGGAGGCGTGGCGGCGCTCCCGCCCGAGGGTTCGGATCCCACATACAGACCGGTTCCCACTCACTGGCTGAGCGAGGCGTGGGAGCAACACCGAGGGTTGCAATCCCATTGCCGGTCCTCGGTCAGGTACGGGGGCGACACTGAGGGTTGCGATCCGTTGCCAGACACGGAAAAAAGACAAAAGACAAAAAAAAAAAAAAAAGAAAAGAAAATGTGGTATAAACATCATCTCTTTCATATGTAGAAGCTAAAAATAAAAGCAGTTCTAATAGAATTAGAGAGTAGAATAATGGTTACCAAAGGCCAGGAAAGGAGAAGGGGGAGGGGTTGAAGCAGATAACAGGAAGTGGTGGATGGCCAGGTACGAAGCTATGCTATCTACCCTAAGTGAATCAGTATACAGTATATCCGTGTATTGAAACAACACACTGCACCCCATGATTATGTACAAATGAATGTTAAAAGGAAAAAGAA
>NW_007811875.1:0-963 GCF_000696425.1 Galeopterus variegatus | reverse complement strand
TAAGAAGAGATGACCCAAATAACAAAAATTAGAAATGAAAAGGGTGATATTACAACTGATACTTCATAAATACAAGGAATCATTAGAGACTACTATAAACAACTATATGCCAACAAATTTGAAAATCTAGAGGAAATGGATAAATTTCTGGACACATACAAACTACCAAAACTGAGCCAAGAAGATATAGAAAATCTGAACAGACCAATAACAATAAAATAAATTGAAGCTGTTATCAGAAGGCTTCCAACAAAGAAAAGTCCAGGACCAGATGGGTTCACTGCAGAGTTCTATCAAACCTTCAAAGAGGAACTGGTACCAATTCTCTACAAACTATTCCAAAAGATTGAAACAGAGGCCATTCTCCAAAACTCATGTTATGAGACAAACATCACCCAGATACCAAAACCAGACAAAGATACATCAAAAATAGAAAACTACAGGCCAATATCCTTGATAATTATATATGCAAAAATCCTCAATAAAATACTAGCTAACAGAATATGGCAACACACACACAAAAAATTATACACCAAGATCAAGTGGGATTTATCCCAGGGATGCAAGTTTGGTTCAACATATGCAAATCAATAAATGTGACACACCGCACCAATAAAAGCAAAGGCAAAAATCATATGATCATCTCTATCATACCTATAGATGCTGAAAAGCATTTGGCAAAATTCAACATTCATTCATGATAAAGACTTTCTACAAGTTAGGTATAGATGGAAAGTATCTCAACACAATTACAACCATATATGTTAAGCCCACTGCCAATATCATCCTGAGTGGGGAAAAGCTGAAAGCTTTTTCCTTAAGAACAGGAACTAGACAAGGAGGCCTACTCTCACCACTCCTATTCAACATAGTGTTGGAAGTACTAGCCTGAGCAATTAGAGAAGAGAAGGAAATGAAGGGCATCCAGATTGAAAAGGATGAAATCAAGCTATCCCTTTTTGC
>NW_007811874.1:0-963 GCF_000696425.1 Galeopterus variegatus | reverse complement strand
AAAAAAATGCCAATGGCTCCAATAGTGATATTGTAAATTAGCAGTTGATTCTTGGAGGTTTTTTAAAATCTTTTCAATACATGCTCTGATACATTGATCTAGCAGCAACTTTTCTAATTCACTTCAGCACCACTTGAACAATACCCAACTAACCTATTTTTCTTAGTTCAACTTAATTTCAATTATATATGTAGGTCATAAGTTTTCACAGTTAAAAGTATATTTAAACTGAGACCAGCCCTACTTTCTAAATTTCTTCCTTAATTAAATTTCACTGATGCTGACTAGTGTGTCCAGTACACAAAATTACACTCTGTCAATTTAATTTGGTGGAACATTAGAAAAAGCAACACCATCCTTATTCCTTCATCAAATATCAGTAAGAGAATGGAATGAGTAGTCTATTCAAGACTTTAGAGAAAACTAAAATGAGTTAAAATTTAATATAACGGCAAAGACAGGAACTGACAGGTTTCCAACCCTACTAGCATTCACCTTTGTAACTAATATATACCAATAAAGTAAAAGTTACATTCAAACAGCTAGTATGGAAAATTCTTGATGTCAGATAAAAGAGTTTGTCTTTATACCCACATCCAAACACAGGGCCTACTCCAGTGCAGGCGTTCAGAAAACATGTGCCAAATTGTTAATGATAATATGACTGCAGAACCTGACCGATCATTTATGTTTCACAGCATGTCTTTTCTTCCCAGTGAAACACAACTTTATAGAACCACTGGAATATTTTTTAATGGGTATTGCTTACCTCCCTCTCCATGGAGTTTCTGATATGCTTACTAGATTTATACCACAATAAAACCTTATAATTTTAGGCCAGAAGCTCCAATTCTGCTGTATTTTATGTGTCTCTCATTGATATTTTTTATTTTATTGGATTATATTGCCCTGAATGGCAAGGGCCACGTTTTCATGTACACCTTTTTTAATCATTGTCATAGT
>NW_007811873.1:0-963 GCF_000696425.1 Galeopterus variegatus | reverse complement strand
TGTAAATCACAAGACAAGTGCTACAACATATAAGAATAGTGTGATGGTGAAGAAATACACATGAAAACATTTAATGACATATTTCCCGTAAAATAAAACCTAAATGCCTTAGCACATTTTATTTTACTTCTCCTGCCTTCACCTTGCTTTTCTTATTTATCTTCCTATGTCCAAGAGTGTGTTCCTGTGTCTTCAGTCTTGGTTCTCTTGGGTTGCTCCCTGGCTTGGCCATTGCCCCAGTTGGCTTACCTGTACGCTTTATTTCATAAAGTTTAGACTTACCCCCATTGTGTATTTAGACTTATTTCTGAGCCCAGACACAGAGTCTGCAAATTGTGCTCCCCACCTCTTTGTTTGCCTCCCCTTGGGTTTCTCCTGTGGGAGCTGGAAGGCTGATGGGCTCCCACCAACTGCCATTTTGGACAACATTACTGCTGCTCAATGGGGAAGCAATAAAGCCTGGCTCATTTGCATGCATCTCTGCAGTGGCTCTTCTGACCCCAGGGCTGTTAGAAGTACTCATTAGATCCTCTTTAATTAAATATGTAACACACATCATGCCATCAAGCATCGAAAAAGAGAAAAAAAAAAAAAGATAGAAAAATACAAATCTAACAACAGCTCCTGCTCCTAATTAAAAGCAGGCTGTTTTTGCCTGAGAGCAAGCGGGGGACAGTGCTTTTATCCAGGACACAGCCATGGAACCCCTGGTGCCAAAGCCAAGGGGGCAGGGACAGGAGGCTTTAAAGGTGCCAGGGGGATGAGCTTTGTTGGGTGACAGAGGCTCTCCTCCTTCCCAGTGGGTGGGATCTAATTTCAGCTCCAGATACGTGAGTCAAGGTGACGATGAGCTTTCATTTCCTTTCATTTCACTTTTCAAATGCTCTCGACTGAATAGCGTGTAGTGCTATTGCAGATAAACAGAATGTGAACGCAGTGGGATGGTGTCACCAACCAAAACCT
>NW_007811872.1:0-963 GCF_000696425.1 Galeopterus variegatus | reverse complement strand
AGTTCCACATTGTGCCAGCCGTGTTGGCAGGGCATTGGGTACTCCAGAGGAGGAATTGAAAACTGGGTCTCTTCAGGATCCATCCAAATTCTGGTCTCCAGGAAGGAGCTGAAGTTGGCCAGTTTGGGAAGTTTCTCCCATTGCCAGCTTGCCAGCTATTGAAACAATTAAGGGGAAATTGAAAAACATCTCAATTACTGCATTGTCAGTGGCATGTATTCCATATATGTATTTTTAAGTTTTAAAAAAAATTATGGCAAACTACATATAACATAATGATTAACCACTTTTAAGTAGTTAAGAATTAATGCAGTGGTATTAAGTACATTCACAATGTTGTGCAACCATCACTATCCGGAACTTTTTCATCATCCCCCCACAAATTCTATACCCATTGAAAAATAACTCACCATAGCCCCTTCCCCCAGGTACTGGTAATTATTATTCTACTTTATTCTACTTTCTATTTGACTATTCTAGGTACCTCATATAAATGGACTCATACAAGTTAGTCCTTTTGTGTCTGGCTCCTTTCCCTTAGCCTCATGTCTTCAAGGTTCATTCATGTTGTAGCATATATCAGAATTTCCTTTCTTTTAACAGCTGAGTAATATTCCATTGTGTGTATGTACCACATTTTGTTTATTCATTTATCTTTTGATAGACATTTGGGTAGTTTCCAACTTCTGGCTCTTGTGAATAATGCTGCTGTGAACGTGGGTATACAAATGTCTGTTTCAGTCCCCACTTTTAGTACTTTTGGGTGTATATCCAGAAGTGGAATTGCCAGATTATACGGTATTCCTCTGTTTAACTTTTTGAGATACCACTACGCAGTTTTCCACCATGGCTGCACCATTTTGCATTCTCACCAGCAAAGCACAAGTTTCCAATTTCTCTGCGTCCTTGCCATATTTTTCTTAATGTTAATAGCCATCCAAATGGGTGTGTTTACATATTTTT
>NW_007811871.1:0-963 GCF_000696425.1 Galeopterus variegatus | reverse complement strand
GGAGACAAAGAAGGGGCTTTTAATTTCTGTGTGTGTTTTTGGCAAAGAGGGGAACGGTAAGTTGAGTTTGGACCTAGACGAGGTTTAGTTGACTGACCGACCCTGCGTGAGCTTTCTAGCCGGGTTTGCGTGAGTGCCTCAGTTTCCCCTCTTTGCTTTTTGACCTCATGTGCCCTCCCGGAGCCCTGTGAGATGGGGAAGGCAGGAAGGAGGAAGGGGAAGGGACAGCTGGCTGGGGCCAATTCCGTACCCCGTGTTGGGCTGCACGTAGATGCCCCCGCCAGCCCCGCAGCATGTGTAGTCCCTGCTGCCGAAGGGGCGTTCGCAGCCCGCGGGCAGCAGCAGCGTCTCCCGTGCAGACCTCTCCAGGGCGGCCCTCGTTCCTCCCCAGGCTTCCGTCTGCACCGCAGGCTGCCGCGCCTGGTGCCCGAGAGCTACCTGCTCATCCTCGTGGGCGCGCTGGTGGGCGCCGTCATCTTCAGCACGGACCACACGTCGCCTCCCGTCATGGACACGAGCATCTACTTCCTGTACCTGCTCCCGCCCCTCGTGCTGGAGGTAGGCTACTTCATGCCCACCCGGCCCTTCGAGAACATCGGCTGCATCCTGTGGTGGGCAGGGCTGGGGGCCCTGATCAGCGCCGTGGGCATCGGCCTCTTGCTCTACGCCGTCTGCCAGGTCGCAGCCTTTGGGCTGCGCGACGTGACCCTGCTGCAGAGCCTGGTGTTCGGCAGCCTGATGTCGGCCGTGAACCCGGTGGCCGTGCTGGCCGTGTTCGAGGAGGCGCGCGTGGACGAGCAGCTGCACGTGACGATCTTCGGGCAGTTCCTGCTCAATGACGGCGTCAGTGTGGTGAGCCCGCGGGGACACGGGGGCCCGAGTCTGACTCGGCTGCTGCAGCACAGGGGTGGGCTTCAGCCGTGCTTGTGGCCCCAGGGCCGGCAGCTTTCCTGAGGATCTGCG
>NW_007811870.1:0-963 GCF_000696425.1 Galeopterus variegatus | reverse complement strand
ATACCTATTGGGAGGGGGTAGCTCCTAAAGTCTGAGTGGTCAGACTCCCAATTCAGTGACCGTAGCACTTCACCATGAGAGCTCTCTAAAAATGGACAGGCTGCCCCAGGAGATGGTGAGCTCCCCTTCTCTGGCAGTGTACAAGTCTCTTGGCAGAGATAAGCCAAGAGATCCCTGCAAATCCTAGAGGGTTGTTGGAATGACACAGCAGCTTGGGGGAATTTCTATTTGATTCTGTTCTCAGGAACCCCAATGGGGAGGGGCTGCCCCATTGGCCAGAGTACGACCACAAGGAAGGGTACCTGCAGATTGGCGCCAACACCCAGGCAGCCCAGAAGCTGAAGGATAAGGAAGTGGCTTTCTGGACCGAGCTCCTGTCCAGGGAGGCAGTGGAGAAGCCACGCCAGACAGAACATATTGAGCTGTGAATGGGAGGCCCAGCCAGCCTGTGAGGCTGTAGGAGCTAAGACAGGGAGGGGTATTCTACAGATGGTGTTCATAGGCCGAAGAGGCATCTTATCACGGAGGCTGGAGAATTGTCTGGTGAGGGTGGGCAGAGGCCAAGGAGGAGGGATTTTTGCACTCGTGGTTTTAATTTTGGGAATAAATGTTCTTCTGGAGACCAAATCTGTGTACATGTCTTGGGTTGGAGATTAATTCATCCTTCTCAGAGAAAGGACGAAGAGAGAGGTGCCACCAGCAGGAAAGCACCTCTCCTCTGGATGCCTTGGCCTAATCTAGACAAGCAGAATCCAGCAGGCTGGACCCGGGAGGTGCTAAGGGGGACTCTGGACCTTCTGCATGTCCCTGGGCCTGCAGCAACTTCTGACAATAGAATTTGGGATGGCCAGAGTGCAGGATTTCTCCCCTTGATTTGGAGATGCCTGTGGAGAAGGAGGCGACACAGGCTAAAAATGTACTTGGAGCAGGGGAAGAGAGAGGGGTGCCATGCTGACTCTGTGG
>NW_007811869.1:0-963 GCF_000696425.1 Galeopterus variegatus | reverse complement strand
CAAATGATACTGCAGAGATGGAATCACCAATATGAGCTCATTTATTCAAGGTAATTGTCACTCACAATCCTGCCAAGCCATCAGAGGAAGATACAAATGAGTCAAAAAGTAGGTGGTAGGGGGAAGATATCAAAAATTGAAGGATATAAAAGACCTAAAGTACATAAAAAATAAGCCTAAAGTACATAAATAATAAGGAAGATCTAAATAACATCATACTCTGAAACCTAAAACAAAGACTGTTCCTTCTTTTCAAGTACTCATGGAGGCCATGTACATGACTGTATACTATACCACAATAAATTTCAAAAAAATGGAGATAGTACAGATAACATACTCTAATTATAATCTAAGAAAACTTGATTTTAATAATAAAACCAAAAAATAAACTGAAACCTGAAAAAAAATTTAAACTACTCCTAGATATAACAAATGCAAAAAAAAAAGATACAAATATATCTTTGTAAAAACTGAGAAAATTTGAAAATGAACTGTGGATTTGATGACATTAGAAATTCAGTATGTTTTTTGTTAGACCACATAATGATCATTTTTTAAATATTTTTAACTCTACAAGATTAGTGAAGGGCCGGCCCGGTGGCGCACTGCTACAGTGCGCCACTTGGGAGTGTGGTGGCACTCCCGCTGAGGGTTCGGATCCCACATACAGACCGGTTCCTGCTCACTGGCTGAGCAAGTTGCGGGCGCAGCGCCGAGGGTTGCGATCCCCTTGCCGGTCCCGGTCCGGTACGGGCACGACACTGAGGGTTGCGATCCGTTGCCGGACACAAAAAAAAGGAAGAAAAAAAAAAAAGATTAGTGAAAATGTTCATTAATAAAGGAGTAGTTAGATAAATTACAGAATATCCATACAATGGAATGTTATAAAGCCAAAAGAAAAGACTGGGGAAGCTCTGTTTATATAGATATAAAATGCTTTCAAATTGTAGAAAACCATTAGTA
>NW_007811868.1:5972-6199 GCF_000696425.1 Galeopterus variegatus | reverse complement strand
ACTCCCTGGAGGTTCAGCTTCTGCACGCCACTTTAACTTTAAGAAATGAGAGAGCAGAATGAGCTTCTCCCATGTAGCCTGAAAGAATTCAGGTTTGCAAGTTCTATGTGAAAGCCCTTTGTAGCCTTTGGGGGAAACGGCTTGTGAGACTTGTGTTTTAAAATCACTGTCAAAAAGCGTCAGAGAAACTTCCCCACTTAGAATCCAGCATAACTCACTGAACCGAA
>NW_007811868.1:0-963 GCF_000696425.1 Galeopterus variegatus | reverse complement strand
GGGAAAAGGCTTGTGAGACTTCTGTTTCAAAATCTCTGTCAAGAAGTGTAAGAGAGGCTCCCTCACTAAGAATCCAGCATAACTCACTGAACAGAAGATGTGGCAGTGACAAGAGAAGTTGAACTGCAAAGAGTTTGTTTTCGGAAAATAGAAGCAAATTCTCACTGCAAAAAGCTTTCAAGGGTTCTTTAAAACGGTGGTGTATATCTCTGCCAAAAACACTCACTTGAGGTGCAGCTTTTACAAACTACTTTACCTCTAAGAGAACAGAGAGCACAATGTGCTTCTCACATCTAGCATGTAGGAATTCAGGTAGGCACGTTCTATGTGAAAGCCCATTCACGTCTATGGCGGAAAAGGCTTGTGAGACTTCTGTTTCCAAATCACTGTCAAGAAGCGTCAGAGAGGCTTCCCCTTTTAGAATCCAGTGTAACTCACTGAGCCAAAGATGCGGCAGTGAGAAGAGAAGTTGAACTGCAAAGAGTTTGTTTTCGGAAAATAGAAGCAAAATCGCACTGCAAACAGCTTTCAAGCATTCTTTAAAACGGTGGTGTATATCTCTGCCAAAAACACTCACTGGAGGTTCAGCTTTTACAAACTACTTTAACTCTAAAAGAACAGAGAGCACAATGTGCTTCTCACATCTAGCATGAAGGAATTCAGTTTTGCACGTTCTATGTGAAAGCCAATTGACGCCTATGGGGGAAAAGGCTTGTGAGACTTCTGTTTGAAATTCTCTGTCAAGAAGCGTCAGAGGGGCTTCCCCGCTTAGAATCCAGCAGAACTCCCTGAACCGAAGATGTGGCAGTGAGAAGAGAAGTTGAGCTGCAAAGAGTTTGTTTTCGGAAAATAGAAGCGAAATCACACTGCAAACAGCTTTCAAGCATTCTTTAAAACGGTGGTGTATATCTCTGCCAAAAACACTCACTGGAGGTTCAGCTTTTACAAACTACTTTAACTCTA
>NW_007811867.1:0-963 GCF_000696425.1 Galeopterus variegatus | reverse complement strand
TATAAATGCATATATTGTTTTCTAGGTATATATTGTTTTCTAGTATGGTATTCCATATTTCCTTTCTGTGTAGCTTTGTGCTTTCCTAGGATTTCCAATTGGCTTTTCTTTATCTTTCCTCTCATGTTATTGGCCTTGTTAGCTCCGTAAATTGTTTCAAACTCTTATGAATAAATAAAATTTTCAGAATTTCCTTTTCCTTGAAACCTACTTCCTGGCTCTATGGCCTCTTTATTTTTTTACGAATTTTTCAAACAGTAATAGTTTATATAAAATTTTAACTGCTCTGTGACCTCGATATTTTTAACTTTTTAATACCATCATTGATACCCTAGTTGAATTAATAAATTCAGTATTGCTTTTAAGTTGATTATTATATTAGAGTGATGTTTAGAAGTTGTAATATTGGTTTTTTAATTTGTCCTGACTTGGATTCATTTAATGCAGGAAAATTCTTTTATTTTTTATGTGGAATCTCAGTAAACTTCCTCGTGTATTCCTTTTTCTGTTATCTCATTTCTATGTTTCTTCTTTCTCCAATCTTTGCAGTGTAATTTCTGAAGTGAATTCTGGGTTCATTTAATCCATTTAGATAATTGTTTAGTCTTTGGTTAGTGCTGCTCTGGTCTAAAGAAGAGAGGTCTGCAAGTAGACTGAAATTACAGAGCCATAGAACCAGTGGACTTTAGCAATGGGAACATTTTATCCAAATCTGCCATGTGTCTGAACAGCTGCTTTTTTACAAGTTGTAAATATGGCCATTCTAGAATCACTGAGACTGGCCCAGAAAGGAGACTGAAAGCAGTTTTCCCATGACTTTTCAACCTTTTACCAAACAAAATTACCTGTGGACAAAGTTGAACACTGTTTCTTTCTCACTGAGGCTCTGCAATCCGTATCCTATCAGTTAACAAAATAAGGTCCATCGGTGTTTAGATAAGACCCTGGGAATTGTAGAACGTA
>NW_007811866.1:0-963 GCF_000696425.1 Galeopterus variegatus | reverse complement strand
CCCTGTGGGAATGAGGGGGGGGGTCCACAGGCCTCAACCCCACTCCTCCTCCTTCCTCCTTCTTCCTTCCCATTTCCTTCCCCTTTCCTCTCTCTCCCTCCCTCCCAACTGCTCCGCAACAACATCATAAAATGTAAAATATAATAATGTTAATAAAAAAAAGATCATAACTAAAAAAAATTTTTTTTAAAGTGTTTATTTGAACTAATAGGAGTTCACGAATTGGGTAGCACCAAACCACCAGTGGTTCAGGGCTCCACCGAGGGGCTGTGAGGGGAAAGCTTTTGTAGGGTGAATGTGGAAGCAGAGCAAAGACATTATTTGACTGGTTAAAGTTTGAGAGTGCCCAGTTAGCTGCCTGTGATTGCCTGAGAATAAGTTTCATTTTGCTTATGTAGAAACCCAGGGCCTTAGAGCTACCGCAAATTAATGACTTCGCATTGAATTATTTCAGCAGGGGTGTACAGAAACTCTCTGAACTATCTTTTAACTTCTCTGTAAATATAAAATTATTCCTAAATAAAGTTTATTAAAAAAACACAATTGACTCAAAGAATGATGTAGACTTTACCTCTACGTTGTTATGAGTCAGATTTGATACTTCTTTGGATAATGTGACTATTATGCCATTAAATACTTTTACAAATTAAAAAAAAAAAAAGCATTTCTAGAAAAGAAACATTTCCAATAGGAAACTTGGTATGGAAATGCCAAATTCGAAACAATAAATTTATATGTTTGGATTTCATTGTGTTTTGGAGCTAGGATACTTTTCCTCTAGTTTAGTTGATTAAGGTGAGTGGGCTTAACCAATGCTACCAGTGACACTTACACAAAGTATTACTTGACCTTCAGTCAGAATATAAATTTACACTACCTTGTTTCCCTAATTCTAAGTTTTCCTCCATGATAACCAATCAGGGTTTAACCACTGACACAAATTAGTTAGATTTTCTTCTGTCT
>NW_007811865.1:0-963 GCF_000696425.1 Galeopterus variegatus | reverse complement strand
GGTATGCATATGTTCTAGAGATCCCTTTTCCTAGGGATACTCCTAAATATTGTACTGCTTTGATGATTAATATTATAAATCAAGAACATCAGAAAATGCTGCAGACAGAAAATGTTGCAAAACTTTCCATCTTGAATATTGATTTTTTTCCCTCTTGGATTTTATTATGAATGGTGTTTTGAATTATTGTAAGTATTTTTTCTTAACCCATGGTAATTCCTGAATGTCACGAACCAAAGAAATGTATCTTCACTTCCCTTGCTGTGTACATGCTGAGGGTTGGTTGATCTACCTGTCTATCTTGTGAGAGTATAGAAATGGAAAAAAAAAAAAATTGAGGATCCCATAACTACCGATCTCAAAACTGGCCTGGCTCTTAAGTTACAAATTCAGGTATTATTGAATTGGAGTAAATTAACAGGAAGTAGATGTATAGAAACAAGAAAAGATCCATCATGGGGAATGAGTATGGAAGATGTAATGGTGTCCAGAACCCCAGACAAAGTAGGGAGAGAAAATCTGTGTTTTATTAAATTGTGATGAATTGGAGCAACAGATCCACAAATACTCTAAATGTCACTCACAAACCCCTGAATAGAGTGGTATAGTGGACTGCATTAGTGTGCCCCAAATTTCTGTTCCTGTCCTAACCCCCAGTACCGTGAATGTGCTCTCCTTTGGAAATAAGGTCTTTGCAGGTGTAACAGTTAACGAAGTCATAAAGGATTAGGATTATCCCTAGATCCAATGTTTGGTGTACTTATAAGAAGATGAGAGGACACATGGAGACACGTGCAAAGGAAAAATGGCTTTCTGAAAACAGAGGCAGAGATTGGAGTGATACAGCTATAAGCTGTGGGATGCCAAGGATTGCCAGGAGCCACCAGAAGCTAGGAAGAGGCAAAAGATTCTCTCCAAGAACCTTTAGAGGAAACATGATCATGACAATACATTGATATCAGA
>NW_007811864.1:0-963 GCF_000696425.1 Galeopterus variegatus | reverse complement strand
TCGGCCTCCGCCTCACGACGCCAGCTCCGAGGCGCATGCGCGGGCGCGCGCGCGGTGTATTGTGGGAGGCTGGCCGCGCGCCCGAGGCTCTTCCCGGACGCCGGCGCCGTTGTCGGGGCAACCGGGACGGGTGGGGCGAGAACGAGCCTGAGTCATCTTTATTCGTTCTTTGATGGCTCTTTACTTGCACTCGGCGAAGCTTCTCCAAGTTGTCCTTTATTGTCCGTTCACGCCAGTGGGACAAAAGCCGATTTGCTATACTCAGGAGAATGTGTTAATCGAGCGACAACCATGGGCGGGAGGATCCTGGCCATAATCAGGTGCCGGTGGAGACCGAGTAAAGAACTTTAAAGAATTTCCAGCGTCAATCCGGTTCATATGCAGATGTCAGATTTTTATTTCCTCCTTTGCCTTTGAGTACTTTATAATTTATTAACGGCATCTGTAATATATCTGATTTCTTCGTCCAGATCTTGCTTAGACATAACCGCGAATCTGAATTTTGCAGAAATGACTCAATGGTGACTAATTCCATTAAGAAAGCATTCTTCACAAAAGGGTTCACAGCAGGATTTCTTTAAATAGAAAACTTTCTTAGTGCATTGAAAATGATTCACTTTATAAAAAATTCATTTAGATGCCAGATCCTCCCTCCCCTTCTTTTGCATACAGACATAATGAATTCTGTGTACAGCTGGACAAGTTGTGCACTGTGCAAGGGTGTCTGGCTGAAGGCATGTGAAATGGCTGAAATTTAACCTAGGCTGTATTCTCTAAGCTAGAGGACAGGGCATCTTTTTCTAATTTGTCTATTAGAAGGGTTGCCTTATTCTATTTGCATGAAGTTTCCGTGTGTGCCAGCTACCTTCCTGCACACAATACTTTTACAGTGTCAAAAATATAATCAGATCAGTTAGAAAAAGTTTAAAAGTTTATGGCCATACAAAAAGTACAGATCGTGAT
>NW_007811863.1:0-963 GCF_000696425.1 Galeopterus variegatus | reverse complement strand
TGATTGTGACTTCTGAATAAAATATATCCCCTTGCTTCCCCCAACCCCATTGCTATTCTACGTATAAACCTCATCTCATTGGGCCTGGGTGCTTTCTAGGAGATGGTACTGCCTTGTGCAGAGCCCTACACAATACAACAGTACACCTACATGTGTACCAGGAGCAGCTATCTTTCCTGTCTCTGTCTGGAATACTGGGCGTCTCTCACATCTTGTTTATATTTCTTAGAAGATAAGGTCTGTATCATCTGGCTGTACTGTTTTTTTGCAGATTTTTTTCCCTACCACCTCCAGGTTATTTTTCAAACCACTGGATCAAATCAGGTGGTCTCTGGGTGAGCAAAGTTTGCTATATTTTTGTCAGATGCTTGCCCGTGAGAGGTCATTTATTCCTGCATCTGAAGCATCAGCTGGAAAAACAAGCCTTTCAGCAACACCGTCATTATAACCTTGTTCACTGCCCATTTCCTCTTTTCTCATCCAGACTGTGGATCCTTCTTAGAAACCAAGAAAAATCGAAATGCTGCCTTTGTCCATCAGCCCTTTCTTCTCTCAATGTATTTTCCCTTGAGTTGTTTCCCAGACATCCTCTCATCCCCACAGGACTCAGCGGAGTCAGGATAGGGAGGGCAGGTGTGAGTGCTGGGTGGGCCTCAGTCACAGAGCAGGTGGGGCCCCCCAACTCCTCTCCCCTCCGGCCCACACACTGTCCCGTGCTCACAGCCTCCAGCCACCCCTACAGCTTCCTCTTGGTCCAAATCTTGTTTCAATACTGTCAGTGCTAGACAGAGTTTATCCACATCTGTACTTTCAATAATCCTTAGTTGTAAAAGAAGGGTCTTTCTGGTTCAGGAGCAAAATATATTTTTTAAAACTTTTGCATGCTCATTGATATACCTGTAGATATCAAATTTCAGGAAAAAATATAATATGGCAATTGAATGAATGCTTCTTATTGGTATT
>NW_007811862.1:0-963 GCF_000696425.1 Galeopterus variegatus | reverse complement strand
AAAATACCATTATTTAAGATCATAATTCTGGCACAGTGAGAGAGAGCCATCTGTTTCAAAATCCTCTTTGTCATTTCTCCCAGGAGGCACAGGAGGACTTCTGGTAGTCTGTCATGGAGATTCAGAGTTTACACATAGGCCCAATATCTTGCTAGAAAATGAGATCTAAATCTGCAAAATTTATGCTGGTTGTTATTCAAGTTGTTTTTCTTCTAGGTCCTAACTTTTGAACAAAATAGCTATGTTTGTAAAACCACTTGAAGAGAAGGCATGTCTTGTTAGAAATCATGCTGTTAATCTCTAATAAATATGGCTTAATAGATTTAGGCTTTGGAAAATAATAACAGCTACCAGTAGATTTCAAGACCTAGAGGCCAGGAGATATTTATTGTTGAAGCTCTTATGTACTGTGTCTGGCACATAGCCAGTATCCAGTAAGTATTAGTTATTACTTTCAAATCTTCCCTCTCCACTATTCACTTCTACTTGGTTTCCAAGTCTTACTGATTCTATCTTGAAAAAAACCTTGAATCAAAATTCTTTATCTAAATATCTTAATCTAAACCCTCATTCTGGTAATGTATTGCTGGATAGCCTCCCCAAAACTTAGAGGCTTAAGCACCAACCATTTTATTATATCTAATTATTTTGTGAGTCAGAAATTCACACTAGAGTTGACTAGATGATGCTTCCACTCCACTTGCTCACTCAGTGGCATTCAGCTGACCTGGCCTGGAGGCTCCAAGATGGTTTCTTTCACATGCTTTGTAGACCTGTGGCTTCTCCATGCAATGTACTTGGACTTCTCATGTGGCAACTGAGAGCTCCAAAAGACCAAGGCAGAAGTTGCCAATTCTCTTAATAACTAGGCCTGGAATACAGAGAGTATCACTTTGGTCATAATGTATTAGTCAAAGCAGTCCAGATATTCAAGGGGAGTGGAACAGATTTCCCTCTCTATCC
>NW_007811861.1:0-963 GCF_000696425.1 Galeopterus variegatus | reverse complement strand
AGAATTCAACCATGGAGATGCTAGAAACTTTAAACACAACCCTGTTACCCCTCACCTGTAAGCTCTGAAACCAACCTATGTAAAAATCCAAGCAGGCTTCATAGGGACAGATCACAGAGAACAGAAAGCTTCAGTGAAAACCAGGGAGTGAGTCCATTTGTCCCAGTGAGGGTTGGTAGAGTAAGAAAGAAAAGAGGAGAGAAAGTGGGTACTAAGATTTACTTTTAGAAGAATGAGACAGGGACAGGCCCATTTATATTCAGTCTATGAAGGTGAAGTCCATGTACTTTGAAGGTACTTTAGTTTCCACTGAAACCAGTCTTTGGCAGGATTGTTTTCATTCCTTCTCTCACTCTTTGGAATCTAGAGCCTCTTCCAATATGAATTATATTCTGGAGAGTCTCCAGCTCTTCTTCATTCTTTCTGATAAATTACAGACTCCTGCTAACTTTCCTGCATCCAATTATTTACTTTTTATTTATTTATTTGTTAATTATTTGTTTCTTCAAAGATCTATGATGCATAAGGTAATGTCTCTTCTGCTCCTACTATGGTTGAAATTTTTTATGATTCCTTAACTATTCTCACTGATAGTAACTTACCGATAGCCCTTATTAGTTCTATACTGATGTGGTCATTGTCTCACTGTAGTGTCCACGATGTCATCTGCAAATGATGTGATTATTTCTGATCTTCAGTACTCAATCCAATTTCCCATTCTCATATTACCAGTCTCTTTCCATGTTCAGGAAAATGTCACATGATTGAAGGTGGAGTAGTCTGCCTTGGCACGTTCATGAATTTAATGCAAAACTTTAGTATTTCAAGGTAGCATAGCTCATTGTCATAAAAAAAAAAATTTTATTGTTGGCTGTAAAAAATCATTTTTATTAAGAAATTGCCCTTGATGTCTTTATTTACCAAGCATTCTGCCCTGGCTGCTAACCACAGCAATGGCTGTTA
>NW_007811860.1:0-963 GCF_000696425.1 Galeopterus variegatus | reverse complement strand
GGTTTTTAAATATAGCCACTCAAAAATTAAATTATGTAAACTTATGCTTAATTATATTAAACGCAAAAGTAATAAATACTCAAAACTCATCACTTTCTAATTATTCAACTACATTTTTCTATTTATGATCTTGAGGTTATTTACGCACATTGTATCTGTACGATGGAATTTAAATATAATGTACTACTGCGTATCTCTTTCCAACTCCCTTTTAATGGCATCATGTTGGTAGCTTGAAATTAGCCATGGTGGGAGTATTTAAATTGTGGAAATCAGCGAACACTGCAAATCAGGCCCATACCCTCCACCACACTCCCCCAGGAGTCAGTTGTTCAACATGTACCCGCTCATCACTGTTGCTACTGCATGTTCTCAGGGCATCTTGTTATTTATCAAATACGGTATTTGTCAAATTGCATTTCCATTGTTAATTTCTGTCTCAACTAGACTGTGAGCTTGTGGTTAATAAGGGCTATATTTGATATCTGATATCTGTGTTCAAAGCACAGCACTGGATACATAATAGGTGTTTGATAAATATTTGTTGAGTGATGTAGACCATTTCACTGCATAAAACTACACAGAAAGATAAACCTCAAAAATAATGAAATTTTAGCTTACTATTTAAAATGAGTATAATCCTTCAAACTTTTGGAAAGTTGAGTTCTTATTCCCAAAATGCAACTATTTTTGCAGCTTCTTTGGAAAAAGCCTTTGAAACTGCTTTGTCAATCACATGCAAAATGTGCAAACATCGCAAGATCTATCTCATTGAATGGACACACTAGATTTTTGAGCCAGCTGGTTCTCTCACCTTATTCACTAGTCTTAATTTAGATAAATGTTCGTCTGTTTTCAAAAACTAAATCTGTTATAAAGATGTTCTTTCATTGAACGTGTTCAAAAAATGCAGGCTCTGGAAGCGATTTCAAAAGAAGTGCTCCAAAATTATTTTCATCTGTT
>NW_007811859.1:0-963 GCF_000696425.1 Galeopterus variegatus | reverse complement strand
GCCCCTGCTGCAGCCCCTGCTGCCTCTACATCAGCTCCCTGTCCTCGGTCACACCCCCATCCTGTGAGACCATCGTTAACCCTGTGAGGACCCCAATGAGCGGGGCATTAAGATAGAATATTTGTTTGCTCTAGACCCCTGTGCTCTCAGTAAATATCCTCATCTGCTTGGGCTGTTTTCATAGCCCAGCCCCTCTAGTCATCAGGCAAGTAGACCTCTTCAGGTCCAAGGGCCTCATGTTTCAGACCTTCCTGGTGGCTCCATTTATCTTAAAGCTACTCTGCAGCTCTCAAAGAAGGGTCTCATCTTTTGCCAGTTTGCCAGCTATTTCAGGCAATCTGGGTTGGTAGCAAAGGGTGTGCTTAGATTTCTTCTCATCTGGCTTTCAGACCAGCCCTGGCCCTGGCCCTGCTTTTCTCCTGCCACCAGAAGCCAGAGTGCAGATGTCCAGGGTGCTGGTCAGGGGGACTACCCTGCTTCTATGGGGGCAGGGGCTGAGCATAGTAGATTGCAGGACTGCGCACGGAGGGGTGGCATCCATCTACCTGCTCTTCCAGGTCACAAGCCCCACCCAGTAGGTGGATGGATCTATGTGTGCCAGGACTGGGAAATGCTTTGTCTCCTGAGCCCTGCCAGACACTCTCAGCCACATATATTTTCAGATGTGCTGAGAACTGAAATTGATTGGATCCAGGCCACACTGGGCTCAGGCAGGGGAGCCCTGCAGCTCCTGAGTTAGTCTCTGCTGCCACCATCAGGAAGCACAGAGCCCACTGCCCTCTGCTAGAAGCCTCTGCACCTGGCGCTGGGTTAATTGGTCCTCACTCAGCATTGTCAGCGCTCTGGGTTTTCATGGGAGATCAGTTCTGTGGCTCCACCAGTCGCCCTTGCCTGTCTCGCACGTGTCACATCCATTCTTGAGAATGCCGTCACCAGCCTCCCTGTGAGAGGATGGGACTTTAT
>NW_007811858.1:0-963 GCF_000696425.1 Galeopterus variegatus | reverse complement strand
GTTGCGATCCCATTACCGGTCAGTAAAAAAGACAAAAAGGAAAAAATAAAATAAAATAAAATAACCTGTGGTCTGTGTTCAAAGTATTTGGGGTTAAACATAATTAAATTGTCTGTTTTTAGTAACAGGACTCCTCATATCCATTGGTATGTTAATGAAATTTTTGAATTCCAAAACTCCTGATATCTGCGCATGAGCACACACACACACACACAATCACATACACTTTTATCAACTGTGTCGGCTGTTAGAGTTGTGCTGCTTTAGGATTAACTTCTAGAATTTGAATTTCTGGGACAAATCATTGTGATTTTATTTAATATTTTATTTTGAACAGTAGTTATTACTAATAATATCTTGTCACTGTTGAGATTGAACATATGTATGTATATATACCCCCCACACTCATATATATTTAGGTGTCTGGTTTTTTCCATGTCTTCTGCTTCTAGTTTTTGAGGGTGCTGAAGCTGTGAAGGCTTTGGAAACAGGGTAATTTGTGCAGATCTAGAAAGCTCTGGATTCCTGTTCAGGAAAGAGGACAACACGACTGAATTTGTTCTTAAATCATCCAGGGAGGACCTGCTCAGCTTCCCTCCCTGAAGCGGTTTTGAAGGCAGCTACTAATAAGAGCCAAAAGCCAAGTACTTCATCCTAAAGTCCTTTAAATCTAGGCCACATGAGGTAAAATTCCCCAGAATCAAATCTAGGGGTGAGCCCTGTCTCAGGAAACCAGATGGAGAATTCCAAACATTTTCCAGTGTGGCTGAGAAAGTCTTCACACTTTCCCAGTAGGTTCTTAAGCAGCAGAACAATTAACACTATCAAAAGGCTGGCAACGCCGGCTGACCCAAAGTTAAGCTTGTTTCTTTCTGCTTTCTGCATTCAGCCTTTTTTTTTATTTCGCTGACACAACGCTCCTGTTCTCTGCTGTCTTGGTTCCAGGAAGGAGGGTTCCATACC
>NW_007811857.1:0-963 GCF_000696425.1 Galeopterus variegatus | reverse complement strand
ATGTGGCCCTTATAATCACAGGCTTTAGTGGAAGACAATTGCTTTGGATCATCAAAAAGAATATTATTCCAGATTAACTTATTTGAGTTCTCTAAGTAATTTTTGAAGCAATAGGGAAAAGCTACATCAAATATCAATTATCTACATTTTAAAAATCTGTTTATATCTTAGCAGGAGCTTAAACAGACACATTGAATGGTCTGAATGCTTTGAATGTAAATAAAAGAAATGATGCTGTGATTCAACAGTCTGGAGAAAAACAACTATCTTGACTACTAGGCCTTGTATTAAACGTTTCTTTATAGATGAATAGATTCTTTGAAATAAAAGAATCCTTTGTGAATCATTTAATCCCATCTCCACAAAGAGGCACCCTTTGCATAAATAATTTTAAGTGTTCATACTGGATTTCTACTACAGAGCTGAACACACAGGAAGTTGCCTTCAACAAGCTCCTCCTAAATTGAATTGATCTTAATCCTTCCCAGGGAAAAACAGGAAGAAAGAGTTACACACTTTTCTTTAGAATTTCTGTCTAGAAAATGGTATGAATTTTCCTTTATTGCTCACTTGTATTCCTCTTCTATTTTCTTAAGCTGAAAGTGCTAGTGCTGGTGTGTTAGTAAATTCTTAACAACCAACTCTACAGAAACAACTGGTGTTTCATTTGCCAATCTGTGCGGCATAAAACTCCCACCATGGCTTAATGAAGCTACAAACTTGACATCACGAAGTACCAAGTTGGGAAGAGACCTGCAGTATCACATCAGCATCTAGTATTTCTGCTGCATAGACACAATAGACATAAATATTTTTAAGAACATAGGTAACAGCAAAATGCAGGAAAATAATTAGGAAGTGAGGAGTTTTGTGTACTTATTACCATTACCGATAAAATAACTAACTTAATTATAATTTTATAGAAGTTTATTCTTAATGATGACTTTTTAACAACCGATGACT
>NW_007811856.1:0-963 GCF_000696425.1 Galeopterus variegatus | reverse complement strand
GTAAATATGTTTACTACAAGATTCTGACAGATGTATTTTATTCTAAGAAAATTTTCCGGGCTGGCCTGGTGGCGCACTCGGTAGAGTGCGGTGCTTGGGAGTGCGGCGGCACTCCCACTGAGGGTTCGGATCCCATATAGAGACCGATCCGCTCACTGGTTGAGCGTGGTGCGGGCACAACACTGAGGGGTGTGATCCCGTTGCCGGTCGTGGTACGGGCGCGACACCAAGGGTTGCGATCCCATTGCCGGTCACGAAAAAAGACAAAAAGGAAAAAAGAAAATTTTCCTCTATTTGTATTTCCTGATTTTTTAACATGAAGGAGTGTTAAATTTTAGCAAATTATTTTTCTGCCTCTATTGAAGTGATAATGAGTTTGTTCTGCAATTTGTTAATGTGGTAAATCATATTAATAGATTCAGATTTTTCTAACATTAAACCATTCTTGCTTTCCTGGGATTAAACCCAACTTGGTCATAGTGTATTACTGTTTTTGTTTTTTAAGTTATTGATTTTCCTACATTGTTTTGGAACTATACCTTGTATTTAGAAGAAAGGTTGGCTTACAATTTTTCCTACTATCCTTGCCTTATTTTGGGTTCGAGTTTATGCCGGTCTAATAAAAAAAGTTTTGAGGTGCTCCTTTTTTTCACATTGTAATATTCTTGAAATAGTTTATATAAAATTAGGACTATATGTTCCTTGAAAATTTAGTAAGACTCACCTATAAAAATTTATCTGTACCTTATTTCATAATTTGGGTAGATATAATCACCCGTCTAATTCCTTTCAAGGTCATAAGATTTAGGTCAGGCATTTCTTTTTGAGTCAGTTTTAATTGACTGTAGTTTTCTAGAAAATTGACCATTTTGTTTAAATCTTTCAAATTAATTGACATAAAGTTGTACATGATTGTCCCTTGTTACTTGTTTTAACTTCTGATATATTTAAGGTTATGTCCCT
>NW_007811855.1:0-963 GCF_000696425.1 Galeopterus variegatus | reverse complement strand
GAAGGTTACAAAAATCAGGGACTTTGTCCTGATGGTTTCTTCAGTACCTATAACAATAACTAGCACATAGGTGACATTCAATACACATTAGTTTAATGAATAAAACAAAATTTATTAATGGCCCAAAGGAGCATAATTAGCTCATCAGATAGAACATGGAGGAAAATTCCACTATTTTAGAGTAAATGGCACTCTATAGGTTCATTTTTACTAACTCCTCTGATAATAACTCCAAATGCACTGATATGATCAGTTATTCATGGAGACATCATAGTGCAGAGGGGAGAATACAGTGCTTGGAAACAGCCAGAACTAATTTTGAATCACAGTTTCATCACTTAATAGTTCTGTGCCTATGAAAAACTTATGGAAACTCTCTCAGCTTTAGTGTACTCATCTGCAAATTGGGTGTACTATTGCATTTCTAAAACAGTTGGAGTGAGACTCAGTTAGATATGAATATATAAAAAAATTCCAGTTACAATGGTGCACACTAAATGATGGTTCTTAACGTGAACTGTAGAGTCACTGGTTACTGAGAGGACTGCAACCAAAGAATTGCCTCAAGACTAATTAAAGTTTACATTTCTCTAAGACAGTATCTCTAAGAGTGTGATCTTTTGACTCACTTTAGACTCATTCTAGGAGCTTATAATAAATTTACACCTAGGGCTTCTCCCAGCTCGATACCACACAATCTTTGAGATACTTCTTTACATACAAAAGATCTCCAACCTCCTTCAAAATATTATAAATCCTGAAGATTAAAACCATGATTCTATGCATTCTTGCAAAAATCTATGTGCTTAAATCCAGAAGCTCTTCACTGTTCTGTCATATAAAAATCTCTTAGAAAAGTTAACATCTAAATATCGATGATTTTACAGATCTAGATCTTCCTCCATCAGTTAATTGCATTTTCTTGCATATTTGAACTGCAAAGATGTTAATGGTGAACACAAT
>NW_007811854.1:0-963 GCF_000696425.1 Galeopterus variegatus | reverse complement strand
AAAAAAAAAAATCTAAGCTTCCACCTTAGGAGATTAGAAAAATAAGAGCAAAGTAAATACAAAGTAAGCAGAAGAATGGAAATAAATAACAAAATTGGAGCAGAAGTCAATGAAAATGAAAAAAGGAAATCAACAGAAAAAAACCAACAAAACCAAACCTGGTTCTGTGAAAATGCCAATAAAATCAATAAATCATTAGCTCGATTAACTAAAAAAAAAAGAGAGAAGACACAAACTGCTAATACCAAGGGTGAAGGAAAAGAGATCATTACTAATTGCATGCACATTAAAGAAATAATAAAGGAATACTATGAACAACTCTATGCCCACAAATTTGTCAACATAGGTGAAATAGATCAATTCCTTGAGAGACACAATTTGCCAAAACTCACACAAGAAGAAACAGGCAATTGGAATAGTCCTATATTTATGAAAGAAATCAAAGCAATAATTAACAACCCTCCCAAACAGGAAGCAAAAGCCCAAATGCATTCAGTGGTGAATTCTAACAAACATCGCATGAAGAAATTATACCAATTTTCTACAAGCTTTTCCAAAAGTCAGTCCAAATCATTTTCTAACGATTTGAGGTGAGTATTATACTAATACTCAAACCAAACAAAGGCATTCCAAGAAAAGAAGACTATAAACCAATATCTATCAGAAACATAGATGCAAACCCCCCCTAAATATTAGCAAATTAAATAGAATAGTAAATAAAAATAAAGATACTCTAAAATCACATAGAATTCAATCTAGACCCCAAAGCCATTTCATTTGAAAATGAAGTTTTGTAATCTGTCATATTGACAGGATAATAAAGAAAAATCACATGGTCATATCAATGTATGGAGAAAAAAGTACTTGACAGAATGAAACATCTGTTCATGATAAAAATTCTCAGAAAAGTAGGAATAGAAAGAGACTTTCTGAATTTGATAAAGAACATCTACATAAAACCCT
>NW_007811853.1:0-963 GCF_000696425.1 Galeopterus variegatus | reverse complement strand
AAATAATAGTCCTTGGAAAACAAACATCAAAACGTATAATAGGATGATCTATACCCAAATGTGAGAAACCATTTGACTAATTCCAAAATTTGTGGAGTTCTAAGGAGCTGTTATCAAGCTGACATCAGAGGTACTGGCCTGTTTCCATTTACTCTATGTGGGTGTGAAATCATAGAAGTCAGTAAAGACCGGTTAGTTATAGCTGCATTGGCAGTATGAAGTGCAGAATGTAAATCCCAATGAAGAATAGAATTCCTCTTTTTCATTTATCTTATTTATAATTAATTGATAAATAATATCTCTATTGCCAAATCAATTTAATTCAACATTTACATAGTACCTACTAGGTACAGAGCATTATGCAGGGCCAGAAATACAAGTATTACCTAGATTACCCATATTTTCAATTGTTCCTAAGCAGTATATTTACTCATTAAAATGGCCACATGTTAAAATACAAAATGTTACCATTTCTTCTACACTCTCTGACTCACTGAACATTTCAGTATTGTCTCCTCATTGCTTCTTTTTTTTTGTTTGTTTTTTCCTTTTTGTCTTTTTTCATGTCCGGCAACGGACCGCAACCCTCAGTGTCGCGCCCATACCGGACCAGGACCGGCAATGGGATTGCAACCCTCGGTGCTGCGCCCGCCCCTCGCTCAGCCAGTGAGCGGGAACCGGTCTGTATGTGGGATCCGAACCCTCGGCGGGAGCGCTGCCGCGCTCCCAAGCAGCGCACTGTAGCAGTGTGCCACCGGGCCGGCCCCTCATTGCTTTTAAGAGTGCCTGGAATATACTAATGTTTACGAATTAGCTGAAAAACTCATCACTTCCACCTTGTTCTATCGGTCACATGGGGTGCCAGCCCACATTCTGTGTGGGAAGGACTATACAAGTGTGTGAATAAAAGGGAGTGAGGCTCTTTGGGGATGTTGTGCAGGCTAGCCACACACCACAAACTAC
>NW_007811852.1:0-963 GCF_000696425.1 Galeopterus variegatus | reverse complement strand
AGATCCGCGGGGAGAGTGGGATTGTAGGCCGGTCCACAGGCCCCGGGGTGCTCCGCGTCGAAGTAAGCAAGTGGAACATCTCAGTGTGGAGCCGAGCAGAGATGGCTGGCCTGCCCTCACTAAGCCAGTCGTCTCCGCCCCCACCCGAGAAAATGGAGGCAGCTCTGTTGTGGGCGCCTAGCCTGGTGTGGTAGGCGGGAGCCAGGCGGGCGGGGAGCAGTCGGGCTTTGCCCCGCAAGTGGGGCTGGGATGGGGGTGACTCACAGAGCTTGCAGAGTTGGGCCAGTCCGGCGCGTTTCACTCCGTTTCTGCGCCGGTTCTGCTGGCTTACTTGGCCTTTGTTGTCTGGGCTGATCACTCGTTCCCACAGGAGGGCTTGGGTGCTCTCAGGAGTCC
This sequence comes from Galeopterus variegatus, assembly GCF_000696425.1. Taxonomy (NCBI): domain Eukaryota; kingdom Metazoa; phylum Chordata; class Mammalia; order Dermoptera; family Cynocephalidae; genus Galeopterus; species Galeopterus variegatus. The sequence continues at coordinate 567 of NW_007811852.1, read as the reverse complement.
TCTTCTGTGTCGGCCCCAAAACCTCGAACCTGCTGCCGCTTGTTTGTAGATGTAGGATTGTTGTTGAAAGAATTATTCGCCTTTTGTTGCTCTTGGAAATGCAATTAATACTCTGGTATCACAGCGCACACCTCTCAGGATCGCGCTGTCTCCTGGCACGGCCGCTCCAGACCCGTCACCATCTTAAGTCCCAGCAAGGTGCAGGTTGGCCCCAGGAAAGCAAGCAACCAAGCACAGCAATTTTAATACAAAAGTCCTGTTTGCTCTTTCTACAAGGCACTTGCAGATATTGTTCCTTTTGTTTAAAATGCTTTCCCTCTCAACTTTTAAGATGGCGACGGGTCTGGAGCGGCCATGCCAGGAGACAGTGCGACCCTGAGAAGTGTGCGCTGTGATAACAGAGTACTATTTGCGTTTCCAAGAGCAACAAAAAACGAATAAATCTTTGAACAACGAACCTACAACAACAAACAAGCAACAACAGGTTCGAGGTTTTAGGGCCAATGCAAAAGAAGACTCCTGAGAGCGCCCAAGCCCTGCTGCAGGTTTGAGCGAGCAGCCCGAGAC
>NW_007811851.1:0-963 GCF_000696425.1 Galeopterus variegatus | reverse complement strand
TCTAAGTAAACTCATCCGACCAAATCATCGATCTAAGTAAACATATCGGACAGAGCTAATCTATCTAAGTAAACTCATTAGACCAAGCTCATCGATCTAAATAAACTCAACAGACCAAGCATATCGATCTAATTAAACTCATCAGACCAAGCTCATCGATCTAAGTAAATTCATCAGAGGAAGCTCATCGATCTAAGTAAACTCATAAGACAAAGCCCATTGATCAAAGTAAACACATCACAGCAATCTTATCAATCTAAGTAACCTCATCAGACCAAGCTCATCTGTCTAAGTTATCTCTTCATACCAAGATGAACGATCTAAATAAACTCATCACACCAAGCTCATCAATCTAAGTAACCTCATCAGACCAAGCTCATCGATCTAAGTAAACTCATCGGACCGAGATCATCGATGTAAGTAAACTCATCAGACCAAGCTCATCAATCTACGTAAACTCATCTTACCAAGGTCATTGATCTAAGTTAACTCATCAGAGAAAGCTAATCGATCTAAGTAAACTCAACAAACCAAGCCATTCGATCAAAGTAAACTCATCACACCAATCTCATCGATCTAAGTAAACTCATCAGACCAAGCACATTGATCTAAGTAAACTCATCAGACCAAGCACATCGATCTAAGTGAACTCATCAGACCGAGCTCATCAATCTAAGTAAACTCCTCAGACCAAGCTCATCAATCTAAGTAAACACATCAGACAATGCTAATCGATCTAAGTAAACTCATCAGACCAAGCTCATCGATGTATATAAACTCATCAGACTAATCTCATCGATCTAAGTATACTCATCAGAGCACGCTAATCGATCTAAATAAACTCAACAGAGCAAGCTCATTGATCTACTTAACCTCATCAGACAGAGCTCATCGATGTAAGTAAACTTTTCAGACCGAGCTCATCGATCTAAGTAAACTCATTAGACCGAGCTCATCGATCTA
>NW_007811850.1:0-963 GCF_000696425.1 Galeopterus variegatus | reverse complement strand
AAATTTTTTTTTTTTTTTTTTTTTTTTTTTTGATGGCTGACCAGTGCAGGGATATGAACCTGTGACCTTGGTGTTATAAGGCTGCACTCTAACCAACTGAGCTAACCAGCCAGCCCCGCAAATTACATATTTTATAAAAAGTTTGTATCTAGCATATATAAAGAACTCTTACAACTGAATAAAAAGACAGTTCCAATTAGCAAACAGGCAAGGATTTGATTGACATTTCACCAAAGACGATATATGAATGCTAATAAGCACATTAAAACATACTTATCATCACTGGTCATTTGGGATAGGCATATTAAATCCACAGTGAGATACAGCCCTAGAATGACTAGACTCAAAAGCTAATACTGTGGCTTAACAGAAGAGAACTGTAATCTCATGTCTGCTTCTGCATTCAGTCTGGTGCAGTATCTCTCTTTGGTAAATGCATGGAAAAAGCCTGGCCTCACCAGACACGTAGTTGGAAAAGAGTGAAGAATATTAATAGCTTTTTCAGATAATTATGAATACCATAATTTGATACAACAGTGTAAACCATTTTTAAACCATTTGATACTGGTCATTTCTTAATTTGAAGTGTGGAAGCAGAGAACATGTTAGTGAATTTTTAATAATCTGATACATTAAAATCTGTTTGATTAACTTGTGAAAAAATAAGAAAAGTCAACACCAAGTTTTAGCAAGGATGTTGAGAAACTGGAATCTTCTTGCATTGCTTGTGGGGATGTAAAATGGTATAGCCACTATGGAAGACCATTTGGCAGTTTCTTAGACAGTTAAAAATACAGTTATCAACAACTCCCCATTTTCTCTTCTCCCCAGCCCCTAGCAACCACCATTTTGTTGCTATGAATTTGACTCTTCTAGGTGCTTCATCTAAGTGGAATCATACAGTTTTTGTCTTTGTGTGACTGGTTTATTTCACTTAGCATTGTGTCCTCAAGTTTCATCCAT
>NW_007811849.1:0-963 GCF_000696425.1 Galeopterus variegatus | reverse complement strand
ACCAGAATATCACACTAAGAAATTTGTATTTCTTTCAATAAGTAAGAGAGACCTGATAGAGTTCCCTGAAGGGGGTGGCAGACTCTATCAAAAGTCATGTGCTAGGGATAGCATTGTGAGAGCAGCATGCTGAAGAGTCTGAGGTAGGGAGAGACTGAGGCTGGGAGGCTTTAGAAGGTGTGACAGTAACTCAGCCAGTTGACAATGAAGGTATTGGCCTTAACAATGGAGAAGTAGTGTCCAACTAAAGGGACATTGACAAAGAGAGCCAATAGGACAAGGAAGAGCCAGTAGGAAGGGCCACTAAGAACCACTTGGCAGCTTCTGAGAGGTGAGGAAGGATATGGACAAGTCAGATTAGAGCCTTTAGAGAATGGTGGCTACATAAATAGAAAACGGCCAATTAGGAAGCAAATTATTTTTGCAATGGGATACAATACGTTCAGATAATACCAGCTGAGTAGCAATGAGATGATAGAAAATGAATATTGCTTAGGTCTGAAATAGAGAACTATCTAACCAGAGATAGACTTTAGGTCACTCCCAAAAGGAGAGAATATTGTGGGTTGGCTACCAGAAACCAGTTTTGCTTACTCCACAATTCTGATTCACATATTCTTTCATTTTTGAACCTTCCTAAACCACAGTAGTCAGTTCACTAAAACCCTTCTCTTCAAAGTGCTTAGTATCACTTTCACTAATTCATCAATGTTCACAGCCCCAAGTAGTGTAGTAATGGGGAACAACAGCAACACTGCCCATATTTTCAAGAGTCATAAGATAGTTTTGTTTTAGAGAAAATTTCTATGCTTCGATCTAAATGCCCTAGAACCTTGCTGTGATCATATGCATAATGGAGCTGAAGTCAATAGGTCCAATTAGAGCAGCAGTTCTCAAATGGGGGTGATTTTGACCCCCAGTGGACTATTGGCAATGTCTGCAGATGTCTTTTAGTTCTCACAA
>NW_007811848.1:0-963 GCF_000696425.1 Galeopterus variegatus | reverse complement strand
AGGGAGAGAAATGACAGTAATGTTATAAAAGATAACAGAACAGAATTGGGAATACTCTATATAAGATACCTGCACTACCTGTGGAGTGGTATAGTGTCATTTTAAGGTGGACTCAGATAGTTTAAAAATGTATATCATTTAAAACAGTCATTAGCCATTAAAAATATTAAAAAGAACTGCAGTGCAAGTGTGTATAAAAAAAGGAGATACAATGTAATCATATTAAACTCTCAGTTAAAACTAGAGAAGACCAAAGAAAAAGCAGAGGGAGATAATAAAGGATGAATACAAAGAATAAAAAAGAATTATAAATATGGTAGATATTAACCCAACTATATCAATAATAAATTTAAGTGTGGACTGTTTAAATATAACAGTTAAAGGAAAGAGACTCTCAGAGTGGATTAAAAATAAAGGTCTAACTATATGTTGTCTACAAGAAACCCACTTTAAATATGATTCAGAGAGTTTAAAAGTAAAGGATGGAGAAAGATATGATATGTTAAAACTCAAAAGAAATATGGAGTATTCATATTAGTTTTACACAAAGAAAACATCAGAACAAGGAAAATCATCAGGGGCAAGGAATGGCAATATGTAATGTTGAAGAGGCCCAAATCTCCAAGAAGAGAACAGTTCTAAAGGTCTACACACTCAACAAGAGAGCCTCAAAGTAGGGAGGTTGAAAAATTGATAGAACTGCGAGGAGGAATAGAAAAACCCACTACTGGGCCGGCCCGGTGGCGCACTGCTACTGTGCGCCGCTTGGGAGCGCAGTGGCGCTCCCGCCGAGGGTTCGGATCCCACATACAGACCGGCTGCTCACTGGCTGAGCAAGGTGCAAGCACAACACCGAGGGTTGCGATCCGTTGCTGGTCACGAAAAAAGACAAAAAGGGGAAAAAAAAAAAAAAAGAAAAACCCACTACTACAGTTGGGGACTTTAACGCCCCTCTATCACAAT
>NW_007811847.1:0-963 GCF_000696425.1 Galeopterus variegatus | reverse complement strand
CTTTGCTGTGGATTTATGGGCTTCCAGAGGCAGTGTGTGCTCTATGCATATCTTAACCTGAACGTCTCCTCCATATCTCTTATGACCATAGCATTGTACAGATTTGCCATATTTCACTTAACTAATCCCCTCTGGTTTTACTTTCAGCCTCTCTCCACTTTTTTGTTGTTGCTGTTGTTGTTGTTAAAAGTAAAGCTGCCATAGCCATCTTAAGAATTAGGGCTTTGCTCATTTGATACTTTTTTAGGACAAACTCAGTGAAGTAGATTGTTGATGTGGTTCCTTATGTCTTGAATGTTGTGTCCCCCCCAAATTCATATGTTGAAGCCTAATCCGCAATGAAATGGTATTTAGAGATGGAACCTTTGGGAGGAAATTAGGTCATGAAGGTGGAGCCCTCGTGAATGGAGTTAGTGCTCTTGTAAAAAGAGGAGGAGACAAAGGATCTCTCCTTCTCTTCTCTCCACCACCTGAGGTTACAAGAAGACAACCACTGCAAACCAGGAAGCGGGCTCTCTCCAGACATCAGATTTGCATGCACCTTGATCTTGGACTTCCCAGCCTGTGAGAAATAAATGCCAGAACTGTGAGAAATAAATGCCTCTTGTTTAAGCCCCCTGGTCTGTGATATTCTGTTATAGCAGCCCAAATGGGCTAAGACTATCTAGATCTTGATGGAAATAATCCAAATGAAGCAGGTTTTCCAAAATTCACTCCCTTGGGATGTTTCATGAACTTGACATCAACATCTAGTTCTTAATGTAAACAATGTATGTAGTTAGAACTGCTGATTTATTAATTAATGTACAACCTGCTGGTTCTGAATAAGCCATTGAGATGTCGTTAAGAATAGCTGGAGCATGAAACTTCTGCTTCAGGTTGCACGTAGAAGTTTTTGGTTCCCATGTTGTAATCAGTAACTAATGACTGTGATTCTTGTGTTCCATGAGAAAAGGACAACTG
>NW_007811846.1:0-963 GCF_000696425.1 Galeopterus variegatus | reverse complement strand
TTTTAAAACACTTTTTCATATATGTACTTTTTTTCCTACTCCAGCAACTCTACTAGAATATAGATATCACAGTTATTATTACTAAAATAACTAATTCTTGGTTTATCTCCCCTTTTGTTTATATGTACCTGACTAAATTACATATAAACATTATCTGTAATATTTCTTATAAATTCTAATTCCCTATAAATTCTCAATGGATTATATAATAATGGAAGGTTTTATTTCATGGACGGTCTCACTGAACTTACGCTATTTTGCACTTTGCTGATTTGTCAGACAAAATTTTCATCATCTTTATGGAAACAGCTTTTCTTTGGAGATAAGTGACAAAGTGGTATGCTACTCAGAGGACATTAGTATCATCGGACCTAATCTGTCAGTGTGTGTGTGTGTATGTGCGTGTGAGATAAACCACTTTCTGCACAGCGTAATAGGAATCTCACCCCAGTTATGCTCCCTCCAGCCTACTTTTTAAAAATAGACTTAGCAAAAGATCTTTCAGATTGTGCCATGTTTGTTGAGAAAAAACCAGAAAGAGAAGGTCAAAATAGAATGGTGCCCCTTTTCCTTTGTGGTCCTCCCAGAGGAAGATGAGATGGCAACAGAGCATTAAGGTGGACGGCTTTGAATGCTATGTGAAAGGTGGAACTTGGTGTGGAGTTAGAAAGTCCCTGTGCATACGTGTTGTATAGGGGAGTGAGTTCATAACTGCTTGGTGCTGGAACCTGACCTGGGGTGATGACCAGCTCCCTCACTTACCAGCTTTACAAATGGAGCAATTTACTTAGGTCCTCTCAGCTTTTGTTTCCTCATCTTTAAAATGGTGATAACAAAAGCATCTATTTCACTGGAAGAATTAAATTTTACTAAGTCTGCAAAGGGCTGAACTTCATACCTGGCACACACACAGACATCATGACTCTGATTAAAGCTCCTTGAGCACCACCAGTGAGGCAAGAA
>NW_007811845.1:0-963 GCF_000696425.1 Galeopterus variegatus | reverse complement strand
ATGATAAATGTTTAGGCGATAGATATGTTAACTATTTTGATTAGATCATTATACAGTACATGCATTTACTGAAAGGACAAACTCTACCCCATAAACATGTACAATGAAAAAAAATAATAATCCTTTTTTAATTTTAGAAAAAAACAAAGAAAGAAAGAAAAGGCGTTAATAAACTACCACTCACTGTCCCAATCTAGCCAACCCCATGGTTTTGTATATGAAGTTTATAAGACACAACCACACCCATTCATTTACATGCTGTCTAAGAACACTTTCACACTTCAATAGCAGAGCTCAGTAGTCACGACAGAGGAACTCATGACGTGCAAAGCCTAAAATATTTACCATTTGACTGTTTACAGAAAAAGTTTGCCAACTCCTGAGTTATATCAAAAGGCTTCAGGCAACACACACACTCTTGATGTTTTTGTGAATAAGTAGTCAATGTGAAGGAAGACTAAAGAGGACAAAGAATAGAGGGAAACCATTACAGTATGACTTAAAGGAAACCAGAGGAAAGTATTATTTTAAAAAACAAAGAGTTGTTACCAGCCTCAGATGCTGTACAGAAAGCTCTCAGAGTCAGCTATAAGCAGTATTCAATGAATTTAGCAACATCCTGATTATCACTATCACAAAGAGAGCAGTTGTAATGGGATGGTGAAGAAGATATCTATAAATTAATTGGCTCTATTGTTTCAATAGGGTGGTCATTCATTAAGACATATATGACTGCTATTGCATTTCAAATAAATGAAGAAAGAGAGATTATATAAAAACTTCTGCATTCAAGCTTAAAATTTTCCAAAGTTTACTATGTGGTAAAAATAATATGTGTATTATACATGTACATACGTGTAGGTGGATTTATTGTATAATTGAATCTTAGATGTTCAGTTTTGTTCCCCACAGGGTGTCATATCTACTTAATTGCCTGATTAATCTGCTCAATATTCTAGCATT
>NW_007811844.1:0-963 GCF_000696425.1 Galeopterus variegatus | reverse complement strand
GATAAAATCCAGCAGCTAGGAGAGGAAGGTCAAAAGAAAATGATCTGTTCTTATAAAAAGGGAGATAGATCATTTAGGTCTGATCCAGTGATTCCTAGGCAATTAAAAAATTACCATATTGGAGCAGAAGCTTGTACACTGTAAAATAACTACTTCAGTTCTATTCAGATTGTGGTACTGGAGGCTGTTTTTGGAAGGAAAGGAAAAATTGATTGTTGGACAGGCTTTTCCATGCTCTATCAGCTCTGATAATGAGTTAGGCAGTTGGCATGGATGACAGGAACGTCCTCTACACTTGGAATTCTAATAAACCTCCCGTGAAGTTGCACACACCACCCAGCCAAATGGATTCACGTAGGTTTGCATCCCAGTTAGATGGAAAATTATCACATTCTCAAACTGAGTTTGGACATAAGATGGTTGCGTGAAATATTTAAATATGTTACCTACATCCTACTGAATCAAAATCTTGCGTTCACATTTACACTGAAATAAAACAGCATTTAAAGCCATCGCAATTTGCTCATTTTCTGTTCATATATCCTACTGAATCAAAATCTTGCATTCACATTTACACTGAAATAAAACAGCATTTAAAGCCATCGCAATGTGCTCATTTTCTGTTCATATACAGGTGATTTACGCTTGCTTATGAGGCAAAAACTGTACAATTCTCATCAGTCAGGCATTATACAACGTCTTTCTCTAAAATCTTGGAATATAAACAGTTGATTTATATGAATTACATATTTTTCATCTGCATTAAGAAACAATATACATCTTTTACCAGAGCAATTCAATGTTAGCGACAATAAGCCTAAGGTGGCTGTAAAAATGGACTTTGTCAACTGTGACCATCAATACTGTTACTTTTATAAAACTCACGAACATTCTTTGGCTACTTGGATCATTGCCCATTTAGAGGGAACTGTATTCGGGCCCTGGGTCATACAGAGACTTGCC
>NW_007811843.1:0-963 GCF_000696425.1 Galeopterus variegatus | reverse complement strand
CAGGGGTCTCACATGACAGAAAACAGAAGAGCAGAGGGAGCCTAACCCCTATGTGCTCTTCATTTAATGCCCTCAGAACCATGCCCATAACCACCATTATTAATCCATTCACTGTGGTGTGGTCCTACAATCTAATCACCTCTTTAAGGCTCCACCTTTCAATTATCATCATAGTATTTCCCACCCTCAACAGTCACAGTGGAAATTAAGTCACAGTGAGGTTGGGGTAGGGGGGATCCAATCTACGGCAGGTCCCTCTCCATGATAGAGGCTTTCCTTGGGTGGCTGAAAGCCATTGGTTGTTGGTTCCTATTAAGAAACTCAGGCTGGGGCTGGCCCAGTGGCGCACTCAGTAGAGTGCGGCACTTGGGAGTGCGGCGGCGCTCCCGCCGAGGGTTTGGATCCCATATAGAGACCAGTCCGCTCACTGGTTCAGTGTGGTGTGGGCGCGACACCGAGGGTTGTGATCCCGTTGCCAGTCGTGGTACGGGCGCGACACCGAGGGTTGCGATCCTGTTACCGGTCACGAAAAAAGATAAAAAGGGAAAAAAAAAAAAAGAAAGAAACTCAGGCTGGGAGCTCTGAGCAGGTGGCTGGCCGTGAGGTTCACTGTAGGGTAGTCTGGCTGCGTGGCTGCGTGTCACACAAACCTTCAGCTGGTACTTATTCTAGTCCCCCCCCCCACCCCCGGGCCTCACTTTATCCTGAGCCTTGTGGGCGTTCTGCTGAGTAAATTGTCTTGGCTCTTGACCTTCCCTACTACTGCTTAGGAATTCAATTTTTTCTTTCTCCTAAGTCATGCACCTTTTTGTCCATCAGCTTTCTGGTTTTCAAAACTTTTTCCTGTTGTTCCTCTCCTTTCTCCTCGATTGTGTGGGTTTTGTCTTCAATTTTGCCCCCTCTACTGTTAAGTGGGGTTTCAGGAGGATGCAAAAGTAAACATGTATTTTTAACATATCATTT
>NW_007811842.1:0-963 GCF_000696425.1 Galeopterus variegatus | reverse complement strand
ATCAGCTTGTCAGCAGTGACTCCTGCGCTAGTTTGATTCGCCTGCCTAGGATTTGCAAGATGTAAACAAATGTCAGGTTTCTTCACACTAGGAGCTAATACTCTAATGTGAGTAGTAACTGTAGTATGCAAACAAACAAACAAAAAAAAAACAATTATGATGCAGGTCAAAGAAAATCATTTAACAAATTTTATCCTAATTGTATTAATTCGTGGCAGCTACAGCAGCTAAGTGGCAAAGGAATGCTAGGTTCTGTATTTTATGTTGCTTTAAACTTTATCATGATGCTGTGATTTGGATGTCAGAATAGCTTGGATGTTACAATAAACAAGCTATTTTCTATCTGAGAAATCATAGCCAGAGTACTCAACTTAAATTTTATATTTCTCATTCATAAAACAGAAATAAGTTTCTCTGTCATCTATTCAGAATTTTTTGATTGATAGAAGAAATTTAATTTGTCTCATCATTGCATTAAAGCTATTTTCAAAAAGATATTCAGGATATCATCAAACAGGCATCAGAGTTACTTACATTATCTTTCAGAGCATAATAGAAAGCTTTAGTAATTAAGATAGTGTGGATTTATTAATACGTAATAACTCTCAGCAAATATATAGATTAATGAGTCATATGATCCAGAAATATACTCATACGGCCAATTGAGCTTTGACAAAGGTGCCAAGGTAATTCTACAGGAGTGGATGATATTATGTTTGATAGAAGGTGCCAAATATTAGATACCCACCTTTTAAAATAATGAATGTCAAACCTTTCCTCACACTGTATAGTAAACTTAACTCATTGTAGATCCTGAACCTAAATGGAAAAGCTAAAAGTGCAAACTTTTTAATAAATAATCACAAGAGAAAATCTTTGTGATTTTGTGTTAGGCAAAAGTTTATCAGATATGAAAAAGAATCATAAATTTAAAAAGAAAACTTGTATTTTATAGATATTAAA
>NW_007811841.1:0-963 GCF_000696425.1 Galeopterus variegatus | reverse complement strand
TACATATGATGTGAGGCAGGGATCTAATTTTATTCTTTTACATGTGCATATCCAGTTGTACAGCATCATTTGTTGAAAAGGGTATTCTTTCTCCACTGGATGGTCTTGGAACACTTGTCAAAAATCAATGACTATAGATGTATGGGTTTATTTCTGAACTCCCAGTTCTGCTCTGTTAATCTATATGTCTAAACTTATGTCAGGACAAGCTGACTGGTGAAGGGATCGTCCCGACAAATCGAGTCTGCAAAGACTAGAATAAGTTCCTACTTCTTCAAAAGAGAACACATCAAAGTAAGTCACAAAGATACATTAAAAAACAAGGACATACAATACCACCAAAATAAAACAATAGCTTTCTACTAGCTTGCCACAAAGAAATGGAAATATATGAACCGTGTGACAAAGAATTCAAGATATTCAGTGCAAACTTCATGAAGATAGAGAATTGGTTCAATAAAATCAGGAAAACAATATATGATCAAAATGAGAAATTTAACAGAGATATTAAACTGATATAAAAACAAAAACAAAAGTTTAGGCGCTAAAAAATATAATGAATGAAATGAAACATATAATGAAAGTATCAAAAGCAGAATTGATAAGAAAATAACAATATTTGACCTCAAAGACAGGTTATTTGTAAACATACAGAGGAGAAAAAATAAGTAAAAAAAAAAAAAAAAGAAGAAGAAGAAGAAGAAAAGTTTATGGGATTTAGGTTACAGCACGAATGAGCAACTATTCAAGTTATAGGAATTTGCGAAGGAGAAGAGAAAGGTAAAGGAGTAAAAAGATTGTTAAAAGAAACAATAACAGAAATCTGTCCAAATTTGGAGAAAAACACAAATATTTAGGAATGGGAAGGTCAAAACCTTCTAAAAAGATTCATTCCAAAGAAGAGTACACTAAGACATATTATAATTAATCTGTTAATGTTCAAGAACAAAGAAAGAATCTTGA
>NW_007811840.1:0-963 GCF_000696425.1 Galeopterus variegatus | reverse complement strand
AATTACATGGTTAGTTTTATAAGAAACTCTCACATTGTTTTCTTTAGTGCTACACCATTGCACTGGCAATGTATAAGTTATTCAGTTTCTCTACATACAAGCCAGTATTTGGTGGTGTTGCTTTTATTCTTTTTCACTATTTTGATAGGAATATAGTGATTCCTCATTATTCCTTTAATTTTCATTTTCCTAATGGCTAATGATGTTGAACATGTTTTGTGTGCCTTTTTGTTATTTGTATTTTGGGTAAAGACGTTTTGTGTGCCTTTTTGTTATTTGTATTTTTGGTAAAAAATCTGTTCATGTGTTTGCCTATTTTCTAATTGGATCGCATGTTGTATTTTATTATATATATTGAGTTTTCAGAGTACTTTATGTGTTCCAGCTACTAGCCCTTTGTCAGATATGCGTTTTGTAAATATTTTCTCCCAGTCTATAGCTTGTCATTTCATTCTCTAAACAGGGTCTTTTACAGAGCAGAAATTTTTCATTTTGATGAGGCCTAATTTATCAAATTTTCACTTAAAAGCAAAATTGTGCTTCTGATATCAAGTATAAAATCATTTACCTAGCTTAAATTCCGAAATTTTCTCTTATTCTTTTTGGTAAAAGTTTTATATTTACGTCCAAGATCCATTTTGAGTTAATTGTTATATAAGGTGTGAGGTTTAGGTTGAAGTTCATTTTTCTCGCCTGTGAATATCCAATTATTTTAGTACTTTCTGTTTAAAAGACTTCCCATATTAAATTGATTTAGCATCTTTGTCAAAATCAGTTGGGCATATTTTTGTGTGGGCCTATTTTGGGATTCTCTAACAATAACAATAATACACAATAACACATTGTTTTGTAACTGTACCTGTATAACAAACTTTAACATCAGGAACAGTGACTCCACGCATTTTTTTTTTTCAAGACTGATTTAGCTGTTCTAAGACATTTCCATATAAATTTAAAAATGAG
>NW_007811839.1:0-963 GCF_000696425.1 Galeopterus variegatus | reverse complement strand
TCTGCTGGCCATTCTTTTGTTATGCAATTATTGAGGTACTTTGCCCCTGTCCCTGTGTCTAAAATGAATGCAGTAATAGACTGTAGCTAGAAGGTTGTGGGGATTCATCTCTTAGAACAGTCCGGGCATGAGTCAGGTACCATGGAGCTGTAATGATGGAAGCTACGAGGTGGTAAACCTGACACCCTTCACTGTCATTCCCAGAGGAAACACTAGCTCCTCCCCCTGAAGGATGGTCATTCGCAGGGACAGGGCCTACTGTGGGCCAGGCACCAGCTGGGCCTGGAATACCAGCCCTGACCTGCCTGGAAATGCCAGGAAAGGGACTCCCGTTCTGATTGCAGGCGGGAGGACTTGCCCTTGGACAGAGACACAGAAAGTGCTGCCAGAGCCCCAGACAGGGCCCTGTGATGGAAGTGGTGTTAGAGGAGGTGCTAGGGAGTGGGGATGTGCCAGGGCAGCCAGTCGCAAGCAGGGTGGTCCCTGCAGGCGCCTGCAAGGGAGAGGTGAGTTGTGGGGTCTGTGGAGCTGGTGCCCCTGAGCGTGGAGCACCTGTATATTCTGGGATGAGGTGGAGGGCTACAGAGTCCCTTACCCTGCCCCTCTGCCCCTTGCTGAATCCACTCCTACCACCCACCCCCACTCTTCTTGCCCCCTGCCCCCAGCAGCTGAAGGTTTACCGAGATGTGTGCGACCCGCGCTGTTGCACTGGGGCCAGCCAAGCCCCATTTCCAGCATCCTGACCTGCTTTTCTTGGTGTCCTTGCATCTCATGCCTGGGTGGGTAGTCTTCTGGGGCCCCCAGGTCTGGCCCTATGTACAGCCTTGCAGACCCCACAGACCGTGCAGACCCTGCAGCTGGGATGGGTACCCTGCAGCCCTTAGCTGCTGGACTTTGTGGTCACTTTGGTGGGACACCTTTGCAGCACGGCCAGGCCAAATGCCTCGGGGTCCACACCTGCCT
>NW_007811838.1:0-963 GCF_000696425.1 Galeopterus variegatus | reverse complement strand
ATTTGCAAAATGTACATCTGACAAAGGATTAATAACCAAAATATACAAGGAACTCAAACAACTTAACAGCATAAAAATAAGTAACCCAATTAAAAAATGGACAAAGGAACTGAACAGGCATTTCTCAAAGGAAGCTATGTGAATGGCCAACAGACACATGAAGAAATGCTCAACATCACTCAGCATTTGGGAAATGCAAATCAAAACCACTCTGAGGTACCATTTCACTCCAGTTAGGATGACTAATATCCAAAAGACCGAGAATGACAAAAGCAGATGAGGGTGTGGAGAAAAAGGAACCCTCCTACACTGCTGGTGGGACTTCAAGATGGTACTGCCTTTATGGAAAAAGGTATGGAGGTTCCTCAAACAATTACAGCTAGATCTACCATATGACCCAGCTATTTCACTGCTGGGAATATACACAGAGGAAGGGAAATCATCATGTTGATGGTATACCTGTACTCCCGTGTTTATAGCAGCACTATTTACAATAGCCAAGTGTTGGAACCAGCCCAAATGTCCATCATCAGATGGGTAGATAAGGAAAATGTGGTATATCTGCACAATGGAATACTACTCTGCTCTTAAAAAAATGAAATACTACCATACATGGCAACATGGATTGACTTAGAGAAAATTATGTTAAGTGAAATAAGCCAGGTACAGAAAGAGGAACACCACATGTTCTCACTTGTTTGTGGGAGCTAATAAAAATAAATAAGTAAATGTACAAACAAACCAGGGGTGTGGGGGAAGAAGACACAGCAATCACAATTCCTTGATTTTGTTAAGACAAGTGAACAGATATGATGTCGATGGGGGGAAGTGGGAAGAGGGAGGGAGGAAAAGGAGGAATTGATAAGGGACACAAAAATCAACTATATTGTATATTGATAAATTAAAATAAAAAATGTTTAAAAAGATAATATGAATCTTCCCATGAACTTCTTGAAGTACCCT
>NW_007811837.1:0-963 GCF_000696425.1 Galeopterus variegatus | reverse complement strand
GCAAAGCCTCAGAGACTTCCCAGCTGGACCTTGAAGAAAAAGTTTGCCTGGGTTTTGAGGGTTAGGGATGGGGTTTGGTTGGACAGGCATTAATTCATGAATCCCACAGAGAAATGTAAAGTGATAACTGTAATAAATGCCATGAATTAGGGCAAAAAAGAAGATAATGAAATACTGATTTGTGTAGAGTGGAAAAGAGTCAAGCAGAGTCGTGGAGAACTGGGTAGAAAACAGTAGAACAGAAATTGTCAGTGTGTGTGTGTGTGTGTGTGTGTGTGTGTGAGAGAGAGAGAGAGAGAGCGAGAGCATGCTCACACCTGTCCCCTTGACCTGATTCACACAAAGTAAAGCATCTCTCTCACTATGGACCTTGGACTAAGAACCTTAACAAACACTGTCCCACAGAATAGCAGCTGCTGCAGTGTCTCTTGGATGCAGGGGTTCCTTTAGCCGAGAGAAAAAAATGTGTTTAGTGGTGCTTGCCATGTACCTGTCATTCTTCTAGGCTCTTTACAAATGGCAACTCATTTAATCTGAAAACCCTGTAAAGCAGGGACTGTTGTCAAGATGAGGACACTGATGTGCTTGCCCGAGGTCACACAGTTTAGCAGGTGGAGGAGCTGGGATTTATACTCAAGAACTTGGGCCCCACTAGGAGTCGGGGAGAATGGTGTTATCCCTGGGGCCAAGTGGCCTCCTGCCTTGGGAGGCAGTCGTTCCACCCCCCCCACCACCCCCAGGTGAAGCCACTGCTGCAGGTGACGCGGCAGGATGAGGTGCTGCAGGCACGGGTACAGGAGCTGCAGAAAGTGCAGGAGCTGCAGCAGCAGAGCGCCCGCGAAGTGGGCGAGCTCCAGGGTCGCGTGGCCCAGGTGAGGGGTGGGGCCGTGGGCGGGGCCGGTGTGGGCGGGGCTTCCGGCGCAGCCAGCAAGCGCAGGGCTGGGCTGTGCATAGAAGGGATAG
>NW_007811836.1:0-963 GCF_000696425.1 Galeopterus variegatus | reverse complement strand
GAACTGTTATGGACAAGAGAGTGTTGACAGGGAAGTAATAATTCTAAGCTCCCTACCATGTCCCTACATTACTGTAGATATGTATTTCATTTAATCTACACAGTGATGATCCTTTCAAACAGGCATTATAAATGCCTAAATCTTAGAAAATACTCTAATTCTGACCCAGCAGGCAGCTTTTTATCCATGTAAGAACCTGATATAGTTTTATTGTCAGACTTTGGGAGCTTTCATTTCTCTTTCATTGTAAAGGCCTTCACCTTCCAAGTTATTAAAGATGGATTTTCTCATATTGTTTCTTAGTAGATCCTGCCCTTGTAGATGACTAAAATTTGGGCATGATTCTTCTTTTCCTATTAACCTAGGAGTTGCCTTCAGACTATATACCTTGTAGTGATATCAGTGGCTATGCCAATGCCAATACCAACACTAAAACAACACGGATACCAACACCAGCACCAACATAACTACTAGTACCACTACAAACATGAATACTAATATTGCCAGTAATACCAATTCCAATACCAGTCTCAGTACAATTACAGTACCAATGTCTCTAATTTGTTTTATGTCAAGGACAAAGCTAATGAATTTTATCTTCATTACATTCTCAAAACAAATGTATATTGCAATTACTATTGAATCTTTTTTTATAATTACACAGTGTAAACATTTTTTGTGTTCCTTTACTAATTTCTCCCTAACTCCCCTTTCCCTTCTCCCTTTCCCACCTCTGGTGTCCTCAGTTCCATTCTCTCCTTTTGAAAGTTCAAGGAATTATTGTGATTGCTGTTTCTTTCTTTCTTTCTTTCTTTCTTTCTTTCTTTCTTTCTTTCTTTCTTTCTTTATTCATTCATTCAGCTCACACTTATGAGTGAGGATGTGTGGTATTTCTCTTTCTGTTCCTGTATTATTTCAATTAACATAATTTTCTCTAAGTTCATGCATGTTTCTGAGAATGGC
>NW_007811835.1:0-963 GCF_000696425.1 Galeopterus variegatus | reverse complement strand
GCGCCGCAATCTCCCAAGTGCGCCACGGGGCCGGCACCAACAAATATTATTTTAACATAAGTGTGCCCATGCAATAAATGGAACATATTTATATATTTTTTGTTTATCTGAAATTCAAATTTTACTGGTGTTCTGTGTTTTGTTTGCTAAAAATCCTCCCTAGAATGGGAGGGTTTCAGATAAATAAAACTGTATTGTAAAATACAGGAGGTTAGTGAATAGTAGAGATTGTTTTGGGAAAAGCATGTCATTCAATCTGACTGATGCAGAGAAGTGATGCTGATAAATAGATAGCATCAGAAGATCTCAGTTCCAGATTTCAAGTCGAAAAACTTTTCAGTTTTGTTCTCTATTAATGAGAATATTAGTCACTACCCTCCTGATCTCACATAGTTGTGAATATCATGAAATGAGTTACATGACCAAACTTGGAGAGCTATGAAAGCTGTATAAATTTTAATTATTATAATGGCCATAATATGGGGGCAAGAGTAACAGGAACACGTTTTAGAGTAGAATTTGATTTCTAGGGCCGGCCCGGTGGTGCACTGGAGAGTGTGCTGCTTGGCTCCCGCCGAGGGTTCGGATCCCATGTGGAGACCGGTTCCCGCTCACTGGCTGAGCGCGGTGCGGGCACAACACCGAGGGTTGCAATCCCGTTGCGGGTCCCTGGTACAGGCGCGACACTGAGGGTTGTGATCCCGTTACCAGTCAGTAAAAAAGACAAAAAGGGGAAAAAAAAAAAGAATTTGATTTCTAAATTTAAAGCAAGAAACCTCAAATGAAGTTTAAATTTGGCATAGGCAGAACGATATTCAGAATATTTGACAATTAGTGTAACACTCATGAATCAGAATAGATACAATAAATAATCAGATTCTTTTTTACACCCTCCTGTCTTGCGATAAACCTAGCTTTCTATATAGTGTGCAAGTGACAGAGATTGAATGCACACAAAGAGAA
>NW_007811834.1:0-963 GCF_000696425.1 Galeopterus variegatus | reverse complement strand
AAAATAATATTTTTCTGCTGTCTTTTATCAGTTTGGGGGCGTGTGCTCTCTCTCTCTCTCTCTTTTAAGTATAATGATTACCCACATTGAGAGTTTATTACTAACACCTTTTGGCTGTGAGATGTATCTTGGGAAAGAATACTTCTCGTCTGTAGATCAGTCTTTCCAAGCACACATTGTACTGCATGTTAACAAACTCTGCAATATCTCCACAGCAAATAGCAAATGTTAGGGCAAGAGGAGAAGAGCTGAGCCCTATTACTTGACAGAGATAGGAAACTTGCTAGCATTTTGCCTTACTTGTTTGAAGACCCATTTCTTATGTTGGGGATGGAAGCACATAGATTAGACACCATTTGATATCAGTGGCTTTAGCCTTGAAACTGAAAAACTAACATATAAGTGAAAAAAGGTTTATCAGTTATTCACTGTATTTGAATATTTGAAAAGCAACAGGATAAAAAAAAAGGGTGAACAGTATTGGCTCTGGATTTGTTGGGAGGTGATTCTCCCTGAGTTGAGGCATTGACAACCTTTGTTTTGAATCATGTTTTCAAGAACATTTGTATAGTAAACAAACATTCTCTCCACTGTCCATGAAAATGAAGATAATGTCTCCCCTCAGAGCAAAGATTGAAAACAAATGGGGAAAAAAGGAATCTCTAATATTCATCCTTAATGCTCTATTTTTTTCTTTGTGTTTGTTGCTGTTAGTTTTCCATGTAACAAAATGTTTTAGAGTGTGAGCCTTAGCAACAGCTTCATGAACTTATTGTATGTACTCTCCTCTACTTGGTGGGTGCACAGTTAGAGGAAAGGAACGCAATGGTTTGTTTCCTTAGGTTTGTGAATTTGTAAATATTGCTAAAGCATAACTCTAAAGAGAATGCTGACACCCTTCGCTGGAACCAAAGTGACTTCATAACTATGTAAACTGCCTATTCAGGTTGCAGTCTCCCTGCT
>NW_007811833.1:0-963 GCF_000696425.1 Galeopterus variegatus | reverse complement strand
TTCTTTTCAAACTAAATTGTTATTTCTCCTGTCTTCCTCTTCCCCTCCTTTCTCCCCAAAATACACACGCACGCACGCACACACACACACAGAGCCTCCTCTTCGGGATGCAATCCTCTCCTTGCCTTCAGCTGAAGTTCCAAGCATAGGACAGAGCTGAGCGTAGAACATAAAAATCTGATACCTGTGACCTCAGTGTAAAATACAACTTCCCGTTCACATACTGTGATCATTTTCACGATCATTTATTTCTTTGCCATGTGTACCAACCTATCCCACATGCATGTGTAATTTATTTTTGATGAGTTCCTAATCTTATTTGAAATGGAAGAAAATATTTTTGCTCTGCTACATGCAACTGCTGCTAACTGCAAATCTCAGACTTAATCCCTGAGGCTGAAGCCTGAGAGGAGAGGTGTTTGGGAAAGGAGTGTGGACAGTGGTCCCATGAGGCATCAGCTCTCCCTTTAGGAAACACATTTGTCTCCTTTACCCTAAAGTTCCCAAGTGAATGTGGCCTAGTAGAACCAGCACTGAAGCAACGCATTCTTGGCATAGAGTTCTGAGTGTGTGACTGGGGCGGGTGTGGGAGGTTGGAATTTTTAAAAGGTCAGAAAGCTACATACAGGGCCTACTGATGTAGACATCAGAGAAGGGAAACCCCTGTGTTCTAATCCCAGCACTGTTGCCTCTGTCACCACCTTTCCTGAATGGGTTTTTTAAAACAGTGATTTTCTTGAAATATATGCACCGACTTAACAGCTGGAGTTAATAACTGACTGATGGTTTTTAAAGACAGAGTGCACGAGGCTACATTCTGTGTCACCTTCCCGGGCCATGTAAGAAAGTGCACTTCTGGAGTGCACACTTGGAGCTAGATAATGATCCCACAAAAAACAGAATTGTAATAACACGTTTCCACTACACTCTCTGAGCTCTGGACGACCATTTCGTCCAACTCTG
>NW_007811832.1:0-963 GCF_000696425.1 Galeopterus variegatus | reverse complement strand
TTATTTACATTACAGACTAAAAGGAAAATTAATGGAATATTATTAAAATCAACAGAATAAATGAGAAAACCATATAATCACCAATTAGATGCAGAAAAAGCATTTGACACAATCAAAACCCATTCATGATTTAAAAAAAGCAAACCTCTTCATGAATAGAAATAGAAGCCTATCTAAAAAACAAACAAACCAAAGTCAACAAAATCCTTTTCAATAAATGTTGAAATGTTGACAGTTCTTCTCCTGGGATTGTGTGTGAGACAATGTCTGTTATCACTACTTGTTTTTAATATTGTACCAGAAATCCTAGCCAGTGCAATAAGGCTAGAAAAATAAATATAATAATGATTGAAAAAAATAAATAAAACTCTTATTACTCACACATGATGTTATTGCTTATATTAAAAATTCAAAGGAATCTATGGATAAATAAAGTTTAGCAATTTCTTTGGATAAATATACAATCAATTGTATGCCTGAATATTTAGAATAAATATTTAGAAATGAGATCTAAAAATATATCATTTACAAGGATCAAAAAATTAAATACCTGGGTTTAAACATCATGAAGGATGTGCAAGATATCTACATGGGAAACTAAAAAATATTATTAAACAAAATTAAATACCTAAATAAAAGGAGTGTTATATCTTGTTCATTATTAGAAAACTCACTACTGTGAAAATGCAAATTCTCTCAAATTGATCTCCATAGATAGTACAATCTAAATCAGAATCCAAGAAGCTATTTTTTTCAGAAAATTGACAAGTGGATTCTAAAATTAGATGAAATTTCAAAGGACCAAGAATAACCAAAGCATCCTGAAGAACACTGGAAGACTTATGCTATCAGATATCAATGCTTATAATATCATTACAGCAATTAAAATCAAATGATACTTGTGTAAGAATAGATAAATAGGTAAAAATTATAAAATAGAAAATCAAGAAACAAATCCATGCA
>NW_007811831.1:0-963 GCF_000696425.1 Galeopterus variegatus | reverse complement strand
GGACCTGAAGCTTCCCCTTCAGTTGGGACTGGTGACACTTGCGGTCCTCATAGTTGTTCCTGTGGCCAGAGGTGGCGGAGAATGGAAAGAATGAAGAATAGAAAGGAGCATGCACTGACTTTGCCACACAACCAGAGGACCATGGCATGGGAAGGGGACCCCAGGAACCAAGAGTCACAAGTGCCAGTCCAGAGAGTGGACATGAATTGCCTGAGGCCACATACGATTCATGGGCACAGCTGGGGCCAGAGCTTGGCTCTGGACATGTCCAAACCTGTGCATCCACCTTGTCATGGTCACCTGTACCCTCCCACCTCCCACCACATCGACCACGCTGAGACCCCCAGACCTGCCATCCACCATCCCCCTCCTACTTGTCCTCCAAGTGCAGGTGGAGAGCATCTCGCTCTTTCTTCAGGTCGCGGTAGGACTGCAAATGCAGAAAGGTGAAGTCAGGATTGGGCAGGGGGAAGATGGAGTTGGGGCACACGAACACCGACTTCCGATCTACACGAACACCGACACCTACAGCAACCATCCAGCAGTGACATTTCCTCCCCTGAATCACACTTGACATATTTTTCAAGCATTTCCAAGCCCATGTTCTCAGTTGGTTTTGCTGAGACCTCAGTCAGGGTGGAAGAGGCAGGGAAAGAGATCTGATTTACAGCTGCTGACAGAGGCCCAGGGATGTCGGGTCATGTTGCCATTGTTATGACTGTCATCACCATCGTTTGACTATGTATTGAGTGCGTCACCAGGCACCATGCTAACAATGCACTGAATCAATCCTCACAACCACCATAGGAGGGAGTTACTATTACTATCTCCATTTTGTAGATGAAACACAAAGTATTAAAGGTTGACTACTAACATCACTTACAGCTGGGATGTGAACATCCGGTCTATCTAACTCTCTAAGGCCATTTTTCCCCCGGGGGTGGAGGTGCAAGCGTGAGGGCA
>NW_007811830.1:0-963 GCF_000696425.1 Galeopterus variegatus | reverse complement strand
ACACCAGTGGATTTACTTTTGCTGAACTTTAGATTTTAATAATGTTTTTCATGACACGTCTCCTCAGTTGTCACATTGCATTGACTATCTAAAAAATGGCTTATTTCAATTTTTTTTTTGCCTATTATTTTTCCTGTTGATTTTCTCAAATTATTTATAGATGGTGATATTTTAAAAAAAGGGTTTGATGTAAAATATTTTATGATAGTCATATCAGTCATTGTCAGTCATATCAACGTTTCAAACTAAAAAAAAATGTTCAAGGAAATAAAAATAATAATTCCACACCAGTGATTATCAATGTCACATCATACCACCTGAGCGGAACTGTAAGAGACTAAGAGCCAGGAATACATTCTCATGTTATCAACTTTCTTTTTTTTAATTCTGAAATTTTGGCTCTTTTTGCCTCAGTTCCTCCATATTATAAACACTGGCATGTTGGCAGCTAATCAAGTAATGATTGGAAAGTGCTTAAAGCTTAAATATTCTTGGAAGAGAAGTAGTGTACAGGTGCAAAGTAAAAGAAATTTTTTAAATGTTTCCCGCAAATTGAGGAAAAAAATCATCAGATTATTCTTGGGCCATGTTTATAAAAGGATAAAGTATTTCAACACCACTATAATCACAGGAAAATGGGTATGCTGCAGTTGATTCATCTCACTCATTCATTCCTGCACACCCCAAATACTTCCAAAAAGCTTTGAGACAGTTTACAATGAAACATAAAGTAAAAAGACCATAGGTAAATGATGGAGGGGGGATTTATGAAACAGTCATACAAAAAACCTAAGAGAACAAAAAATACAATGTTTCCCCCAATCACTTTCATAGGAAAAATACGATGGTGTATAAAGATCACTAAACAAAAGCGAGCCTGTTTCTTAAGAGAAGAAAAGCATACTAGCCCTCAATGACAAGAGTGATTTATTTCTGGAAATGTCATAGAAGGGACATAAAAAT
>NW_007811829.1:0-963 GCF_000696425.1 Galeopterus variegatus | reverse complement strand
CCCCCCAGGTCCTCCCTTCCCAGAAGCTGGGGTAGGCAGGCACACTCACCCCCATACTGGTAGATGGTCTTGGGGTGCGGCTGCGAGTAGAAGCAGGAGCAGATGAGCGACAGCACAGACAGCTCCTTCATCTTCTCCTTGTAGGCTGCGGGTGTGAGCCAAGGTGAGCAGGCCGGTCCTGCCCAGCCTCCCCTCCCCGTGGCTGCCTCTGCCTGTCTCCCTGGGAGACACAGAACTCTTTTCTGAGTTTCCATGTCTCTGACTCTCTACATCTCCTCTCCTCTGGCTCCAGATTCGGGCTCTGTCTTCCCTGGTGTGTCTCCCTGCATGGTTCTCTCTCAGCCTGTCTTTCCGTCTCCACCCTCTGCTGCCCTTTTCTCTTGTCTTGGCAGTTCTATTTATCTCACTCCTTTGCTCTGCTCTGTCTCTGTCTTTTGTTCTGTGTGTTTCTCCCTGCCTGCTGTGGCCCGAATGTTTGTGTCCCCCCAAAATTCATATATTGAGATCCTGACCCCCAAGGTGATGGTATTAGGAAGTGGGGCCTTTGGGAGGTGATGAAGTCATGAGTGTGGAGCCTCATCAATGGGATTAGTGCCCTTATAAAAGGGACCCCAGAGAGCTTCCCCCACCCTCTCCGACATGTGAGGACACAGTGAGAAGATGGCTGCCTATCCATGTAGCAGGATGTGAGACCTCACCAGACATCACATCAGCCAGCACCCTGATCATGGACTTCCAGCCTCCAGAACTGTGACAGGGAGAGATTTCTGTTGTTTACACGCAGTCTAAGGAATTTTGTCATAGCAGTCAGAACAGACTAAGATTCTGCCTCCATCTGTCTGGGCCTCTGTTCATCCCTCTCCACCATCTTTGTATCTCTCTGTGTCTCTGGGGGTGTCCCTCTGACCCTGTCCCTCTGTATCTCTCTGAGGTTCTTGGTCACTGCGTATCTTTCTGATTCTC
>NW_007811828.1:0-963 GCF_000696425.1 Galeopterus variegatus | reverse complement strand
AGATGTAATTATACCAACACAGCTATATGAGGCGAAGCCCTGATTCAAACTTAGAATAGGCTTTTTCTGAAGCCAATGGGTCTGTAGGGAAAGTGAAGGAAAATGATCAGGGCCCCTCAGATGTTCACGATCTTGCCAAGCATTTGATGTAAACATGAACGTGCACCCAGGTGTTCCTTGGCTATTAGCTGATGTAGACGCGTGTGAGCATACAGGTGTCCTGGGTTATGGACTTAAGTATAAAGGACGAGTGGCTCTAATCCACAGTGCCCCCCAGCAATGCCTCGGGGTCGGGGGAGGCCACTACTGCTGCTGGCGGCTGCTGCTGCAAGTTGTTGCTGCCAGTGTCCCTGGGATACCCCGAGAGGTCACTGCCACTGCTGCTTCTGCTGCTGCTGCTTCTGCTACTGCTGAGGACTGATCTCATGTCATCTGCCAGTGGCTTCTAGGATCTTTCTCAATTACCTAGAGCATGGTCCTGTGTGTGAGGGGTCTGGTGACCCAGCCTAGCATGTGAGGGATCTGTGACCCAGTCTGTATAATGGATTTGAAAGGTCTGAGCCCTAGCCTTGACGATACAAATGGAGACTTTGTATAACTAAAATAATAAAACGTTTTGAATTTAGTTATGAATTGCTTTAACAATACAATTGGTCTAGTCCTGTAACCTGATGACTGGCATAGTCATGTAGCGTTACAGGGTCTTCCCCAAATACTTTCCTAATTAATGTATCAACATTATACTATCTTTGTAGAGGCCAGAAATATTTCAAAAGCCTGTCAATTGGTTTTGTGTCACACTCTTTTCACTGTCCTCCCTTCCCCCAAATCTTTCACCAAATCATGTCACATTGTTAGGAAATTCTTTGATGGCTCCAAAATGCCTGTGAAGGAAGGCCAAACTACTTGGCAGGGTGTTCAAGCCTATCTGTCTGAAATTTGAATACGTAGATTCAGCCAAAG
>NW_007811827.1:0-963 GCF_000696425.1 Galeopterus variegatus | reverse complement strand
AAAGGTCTTTTATTTTCATCCTCCTAGTCACCATTTCCAGTGCTTCTTATTCTTTAGTGTAGTTCCAAATTTCTATCTATTCTCATTTTCCTTTTGACTTGAAAAGCTTCCATTAACGTTTCTTATATTATAGCTCTGCTGGCAACAAATTATCTCATCTTTGGTTTCTCTTTAAAAGTCTTTCTTTTGCCCTATTTGAAAGATATTTTTACTAATGAAGAGGTCTAGTTTGAAAGGTTATTTTTTTTCAGTTCCTTAAAGACATGTCTCTACCGTCTTCTGACTTGCATAGTTTCTGATGAGAATCCGCTGTCATTCTTATCTTTGTTCTGATATACAAAAAATACTGTTTTACCTTTGGTTGCTGGTAAGATTTTTTTTTTCTCTGTAACTGATTTTCAGTAATTTAATTATAATGTACTTTGGTGTGCTTTTTGTTTCTTTGTTTATTCTGCTTGCTGTTCATTGAACTTCTTGGACCTGTAGATAGATGTTTTTCATCAACTTTGGTAAATTTTCAGCCCTTTTTTCTTCAAATATTTTTTCTGAACCTTCCCCTGCCTTCTGTGACTCCAGTTACATGTATGTTAGACTACTTGATATTATACCACAATCAACTTACTCTTTTTTAAAAAATTAACTTACTGTGATCTTTTTTTTAAAGAATCTTTTTTTTTTGTCTTTTTTTGTGTCCGGCAACGGGATCGCAACCCTTGGTGTTGCGCCCGCACATTGCTCAGCCAGTGAGCGGGAACCGGTCTGTATGTGGGATCCGAACCCTCGGCGGGAGCGCCGCCGCGCTCCCAAGCAGCACACTGTAGCAGTGCGCCACTGGGCTGGCCCTAAAGAATCTTTTTTTAAAGAACAGAGAATATTCTGTTCTTTGTTTAGTCTCCCCCCGCCCCACTGTTTACACAATCT
Organism: Galeopterus variegatus; assembly: GCF_000696425.1. Classification (NCBI taxonomy): domain Eukaryota; kingdom Metazoa; phylum Chordata; class Mammalia; order Dermoptera; family Cynocephalidae; genus Galeopterus; species Galeopterus variegatus. The sequence continues at coordinate 42 of NW_007811827.1, read as the reverse complement.
TTTTTCCCTCTTTGTGTTTCATTCTAGATAGTTTATACTATG
>NW_007811826.1:0-963 GCF_000696425.1 Galeopterus variegatus | reverse complement strand
GGGGAGCCTACCTGTAACAGCAAACTTCTTTGACATGTCCAAACAAGAATGCCAGTACATTTTCCTTGAGTTCCAGATGATGATATGGAAGGTCCTGGCAATCACCATTCTTTCTGTCTCTGTTAATTTGACTCCTGTAGGTGTATAAGTGGAATCATACAATATTTGTCTTTTTGTTACTGACATTTCACTTAGCATAGTGCCCTCAAAGTTCACACGTGTTGTAGCATGTGTTAGAATTTCCTCCCTTTTCAAGGCTGGGTAATATTCCATTGAGTTTGCACAGCACAGATGGTTTATCCATTCATCCATCCATGGATACTTGGGTTGCTTCCACCTTTTGGCTATTGTGAATAATGCAATGGACATTGGTGCATGTTTAGGTTTAATTGATTAAAGTTTACATAGCCACGTGTGGTTGGTGGCTACCATAGCAGACAGCACAACGCTTGGCCTGGCATCCCTGGGGGGATGTTTGAGTCAGAAAGCAAGGGAGGCTGGTGGTGGGCTGGGCCTGGAGGCCTTGATGAGAATCAGATCTGGTTTGTAAGGCCACACAGAGCAGAGGTGAGTGGTGTGGTGGGAAGGTGGGGTCCGAAAGAATGTCAGAGTTGAAGCCTTTGACCGCCAGGCCCAAGATGCACCCTTTTGAGGTGTTCAGTGTGTCTGAGATCAGAGTCATTGGGGTTGAGGGCCATGGTGGGGATGCCAACTCGGAGTTTGTGGTGTTAACTGCTTGGGATGTTTGTGGTGTGTTTGATGTCTGGATGTGCAGTTAATAATTGAAAAATAGTGACTATGGGGACTGGAGATGAGATTTCATCTGTTCCACCTACTACTGCTCAGGTGCGGGTATTAGTAGTACTCATGGTGCTTTCCATTTTGGTAAAATCAGCCTGGTTTGTGTTACTGGGTAGCAGAGAACGCAGGCTGAATTTGCCTCGGATCTCCCTGGCTGTGTGC
>NW_007811825.1:0-963 GCF_000696425.1 Galeopterus variegatus | reverse complement strand
TCAACCCCAGTAATTATAGCCAAAAACTCTAGAAGTTGTCCTCGATTCCTCTATTTCCTGTAGATCTACTGAGAAAGTCCTTTGGGGGCTCCACTTCTAAAGTACCTCTCTATTAGTCCCCTTTCCTCCATCTTGAGTCCTTATCCTGCTGAGTGAGCCCAGAATGGTCAACTACACAACTATACTCTCCCTCCCACATGTGATCTAACCTCAGGACTTTTCACTTGCTCTGACTTCTGCCTGGAGCATTCTGCCCCTGACACCTTACTGCCATTTATGTCTAAGATCTATTACTGCCTCCCCTCAAACATCTTTCCCACACCCTCTCTCCTCTGTAGGTATTCTCTATCATATCACCCTGTTTTATTTTCTTCATCTGAAATTATTGTATATACGTATGTGTTTATTTGCTTATTGTCCATCTTCCCCCAATTGAATGAAAGTTCCTTGACAACTGGAATCTTGTGTTTCTTTCCACTATTGTGGCACCACGATACAGAGTAGGAAATGAATGGATGAATTAATTAATCAACACCTCAAATTACCTTTTGTTAATAAACCTATTTTAGAACAATTTTGGATTTACAGAAAAGTCACACAAGATAGTTCAGAGAGTTCTCATATACGCCACATCCAGTTTCCCCTGTCATTAATTTCTTATATTAGCATGGTACAATTTTGTTAAAATTCATGAACCAATATTGGTACATTATTATTAACTAAGTCCAAAGTTTATTCAGATTCCTTTAGCTTTCCCCTAATATCCTTTTTCTATTCCAGGATCCCATCCAGGATATCACGACTCCTTATGCTCTTCTTGACTGTAACAGTTTCTCAGACTTGCCTTGTTTTTGATGACCTTGGCAGTTTTGAGGAGTACTGGTGAGGTATTTTGTAGAATGTCCTTCAATTTGGGCCGGCCCGGTGGCGCACTGGATAGTGCGCCGCTTGGGAAGCGCGGCG
>NW_007811824.1:0-963 GCF_000696425.1 Galeopterus variegatus | reverse complement strand
ATCAGAGCACTTGAGGAATTTTCAACATGTCTCATTGTGCCCTTGATATAAGCAGCCAAGATGGTAAATGGGAGGGCCTGGTGGTGACAGGCCAGGTGGCCGGGGCTGCAGCCCCAGGTCCCTGACCTATACTGCATGGCCCTGAGTGTGTCGCTTAGCCTCTCAGAGTCAGTGTCTTCAGTTGTGTGGTGGAACTAGTTACACCGACCTCACTGGCGGTGTTGGAGGGGTCTGGTGAGATAACGTGGGACCAGTGCTCAGCAGAGTGCAGCACATGGCTGACCAATGGCGGGAACTGGTGTTAATCACAACTAAGGAAAGAGAACAAAGCCTTGTTTCTTTTTTCCTGGGGCAGCATGGCATTGTGGAGACACCAGACTGGGGATTCAGAGAGCTGAGATCCAGGCCCAGCCAGGAAGTGAGGACTTTCCTCCTCTAGAACTCAGGACTTCTATCGCCCACCACACTCGCTCACCCACCGGCAGCTGCGTGACCCCACATGAGTCTATTAATCCTCCTGGTTCTCAGGTGTCTAGTTTGCAAAACCCATCTGATACCCAGACTGAAGGCAGCAGGGCTGTGCCAGGAGAATGGTGAAGGCTTCTTCCAGCTTTGAGATCAAGAGTCTACGCAGACACAGCTTCTGACTTTGAATTAGAGTGAGGTGTTGTCCCATGGGCAGAAATCAGGTACAAAGGAATAATGAGTGATCATTTCTTTTCTGTTCTTCAAAGAGAATCAAGCTTTGAAAGGAGAGTTTTTGGGGGCAGAGAATTCAAAAAGACAGGAGGAAAACTCCCAGCCAGTTAGCCAATGGTTAGTGACAGGCTCCTGGCTTGCCTGTTGGTGAAGCTCCATTAATTCACAGTTCATTTCACAGGCTGCAAATATTTATTCAGTGCCCACTGTCTGCCATCACTGTTCTAAGTATTGGGGTGATAGCAGTGAATAAAACAGACAAAA
>NW_007811823.1:0-963 GCF_000696425.1 Galeopterus variegatus | reverse complement strand
AAAAAAAAAAAAAAAAAAAAAAAGTAAAGGAACAAGACAAGGATGCACACTCTCACCACTCCTACAGTATTGGAAGTAGTAGCCAGAGCAATCATGCAAGAGAAAGAAACAAAGGCATCCAACTTGGAAAAGACAAAGTCATAGTGTCTGTTTGCAGATGACATGATCCTATGTATAGAAAAACCTAAAGACTTCACAAAAAGTTTCTTAGCAATCATAATTGAATTCAGTAAAGTTGCAAGTTACAAAATCAATATATAAAACTCAGTAGCATTTCTATACACCAACAACAAACTACCAGAAAAAGAATTAAGAAAGCAAGCCCATTTACAATAAAATACCTAGGAATAAATTTAACCAAGGAGGTGAAAGATCTCTGCAATGAAAATTATAAAACACTGATGAAAGATATTAAAGAGGAAAAAAAAATGGAAAGATATTCCATGTTCTTGAATTAGAAGAATTAATGTTGTAAAAATGTTAATTCTACCCAAAGTGATCTACAGATTCCATGCAATCCCCATCAAAATACTAATGACATTCTTCACAGAAATAGAAAAAAAAAATCTTATATTCACATGGAACAATAAAAGACCCTGAATAGCCAGTGCTGAGCAAAATAATAATAATAATAAAGCTGAAGACATTTCATAACCTGATTTCAAATTATAGTACAAAGTTATAGTAACCAAAACAGTATGGTATTGGCATAAAAACAGACACACAGACCAATGGAACAGAATGGAGAACCCAGAAATAAATCTATATACTTACAGACAAATGATCTTTGACTTAGGTGCCAAGAACATATACTGGTAAAAGGACAGCCTCTTCAATAAATGATGCTGGGAAAACTGGATATCCATGTGCAAAAGAATGAAACTAGACCCTTACCTTTCGCCGTACATGAAAATCAACTCAAAACAGATTAAAAACTTAAATATAAGAACTGAAACCATAAAT
>NW_007811822.1:0-963 GCF_000696425.1 Galeopterus variegatus | reverse complement strand
TTTATGATTGTTATGTCTTCTTGCTGGATAAATCCCTTTATCATTATATTATGACTTTTTTTGTCTCTTTTTATTGTTTTTGGTCTAAAGTCTATTTTATCTAACATAAGAATAGCTACTTCTCCTCATTTTTCATTTTCGTTAGTGAGGTATATCTTTTTCCATCCCTTCACTATCAGTCTGTGTGTGTCTTTACAGGTGAGGTGGATTTCTTGCAGGCAGCATATAGTTGGGTCTAATTTTTTAACTAATTGAGTTTAGTTTTTTAACTTTAGGTGTGCAGGGATGAGCAGGATGGGGAGTGGGACAATTTGTTGTGCAAGAGTGGTGGCAGCTGTAGCCAATGGCAGCAGCAACAGTAGCTATGCAGTGGGAGTGGTGGCAGCTGTGGCAAGGAGGAGAACAAACTGCTGTTTGGGGAGACAGGCAGTGGCTCTGGTGACAGACACAATAGTGCTGCCAAATGCAGAGGAGGTGGCAGTGGGCTAGGGCATGAGCAAGAGCAGTATTACAGCTAGGAAGTGCTCAAGGCTGAGTAGATACTTTTTGCTGCAAGGGAAAATTGCTCCTATGCCAATCTTGGTGTCAGAGATGTAGCAGCTGAAGTCATGTGCTTCTTTCTCCTCTTTGTGTCACCCTCCTGGGTTTTTGAGCTCCGTAGGGTCTCACCAGACTCCTGCTGCCCTCCCTCATTCTCCCGTCAATGCTCTCTTTAGTACTCAGCTGTCTATTCCTTGTTCTGGTCCTTTTCTGTGGGAGGAACACTCCATGGGGCACCTCTCGTCCACCATCTTGCCCACTATTTTTATTTATTTATTTATTTTTTATGTGGAATTACCCAAGTTTTACTCTGGGATGAGATGGAAGGCAATGAGCAGTTGCCTACAGTTCTTTAGGATATCTTCCTAAAATTTCTTTAGGAAAATCTTGTAGCAAGAACACAGAAGTTCATGCCACTTCCTT
>NW_007811821.1:0-963 GCF_000696425.1 Galeopterus variegatus | reverse complement strand
TCTGTGCTTTGCTTATTTCACTCAACATAACTTTCTCCAGGCTCATCCATGTTGTTGCAAAGAAGAGTATTTCATTCTTTTTTACGGCAGAGTAGTATTCCACGGTGTATATATACCACAGTTTCCTTACCCATAATATACAAGGAACTCAAACAATTATATAGTAAAAAAACAAATAACCCAAGTTAAAAATGGGCAAAGGAGCTGAACAGACATTTTTCAAAGGAAGACATACAAATGGTCAACAGGTACATGAAAAAATGCTCAACATCACTAGTCATCAGGGAAATGCAAATTAAAACCACATTGAGATACCACCTCACCACAGTTAGACTGGATATAATCAAAAGATGGTGGATAACAAGTGCTGGCGAGGGTGTGGAGAGAAGGGAACACTACTGCAATGTTGGTGGGACTTTAAATTAGTACAACCGCTATGGAAAACAGTATGGAGGTTTCTCAAACAACTGCAGATAGATCTTCCATATGATCCAGCAATTGCACTTCTGGGTATATACCCAGAAGAATGGAAATCATCATGTCAAAGGGACACTTGCACTCCCATGTTCATTGCAGCTTTGTTTACAATAGCCAAGACATGGAACCAACCTAAGTGTCCATCGATGGATGATTGGATAAACACCCATGTCTTTATGGTAAGAGGTAGTTTTGCAACATGGAGCGAGATGCCCACTGAAACTGGCTCCTACTCTCCCACAGAAACTGGGAGATTGAGATGCTCTCTCTTGATGTTTTCAAAGAGGTAGTTCCCAGGTCCTTGAAAAAGACACTTCTGGCTGTTAAAGACAAAAGGCTTATCTAGTATTCAAAAGGATTTATATACATTTCAAAGAGATGAGAAAGGTCTTACAGTTACAACTGTTCCAAAGTAAATGCTCTACGAAAAAGAAGAGAGGGCAAGTCTCTTCCCCTATTTTCAACAGGGAGGATTAAGCCTCTGGT
>NW_007811820.1:0-964 GCF_000696425.1 Galeopterus variegatus | reverse complement strand
AGATCCATTCTTATGTAATTTTAAAGAAAATGTAATGGGATGACTCTTAAATAATCAAAGCTTCCTATGATGTTTCCCAAATGAATAATGTTACTGGTGTATTCATTGATATGGTCAATCTGTTTTTCCCTGTTAAATAAGTGTTACATTGAATTATTCATAGACATTTTAAATATTAACATCGGATGTGATTTCAATTGTTCATAATTTCCACTTTTATATAAAATTATTGAGTTTATTTTGTTAATAATTTTCTTCTAGAAGGATGGTATGTAGATCTATAAATGAGTTTAGCTAGAGTTTTTTCTAGATTGTGCATCCTTATTTGCTTCTATTTTTCTCAAACACATATTGGCTTCAAATAAGTGAATTGGGGAACAATCCCTTTATTTACATTCTAATTCTAACTTAGTATAAATTATGTTTTATTTGTTGCTTAGAAATTACTTCTAAAACTGTATGCGTTGTGATTTTGAGAGGGTAGGTTTTAAACTACCAATTCAACTGTTTTAATAATTTTTTAAGTTATTTTTCATTTCTGTTTCCTTCTGTTTCAGTAGCAGTAAGTGATTATTATGAAGAAATTTCCCAATTGTTCTATGTAAGTTTTGACATTTTTTTTTCCAGCAGTCTTCTATATTTTAAGCACTTTTGAATGAATAGTTTTTTCACTTTATGCATTTATCTAAATTGATCTTCCTTCTATTTTCATTGCTAAATCTTGCCAGATATTCTTCTACTTCATTATTTTTTTCAAACAATCAAGTTTCTGATACTGTACTGAATATATATTTATTACATTAGTATCTGTTCTTAACTGTATTGTATCTCTTTTTTTCTATTGTGGGCTTATACTGATATAGTTTTTTGCTGAATTATTAAGTTGAAATTTTTTTTATTATATTTCATCTTTTTTAATAAATATATACATTTAAGGTTTAAATTTCTAATAAAATAACTTAAA
>NW_007811819.1:0-964 GCF_000696425.1 Galeopterus variegatus | reverse complement strand
CTGCGTGGGGATGAGAAGCCATGGGGACCGGACTTCCAGCAGGAGAACGTCACACAGAGGCGAGCCCAGACGCTCTGAGAACATTCTCCTGTCCTTATTACGTTACCTGCAGATGACAGGTAGAGCCATTTAGCTAGTCTTCTCATTTCACAAATAAAGAAACTGACTCATGAAAGATTTTGGTGCTTTTACAGAGCCTCACAGTATGTGGAAGAACAGACATCAGCATCACAGACTCCCAAATGCCACGTGGGTGACTTCTGAGCTCCGCCGTGCTGCTAGCTCTGTTCTGCACATGCTCGCTGGCCACCTGCTGCATGATACATAATGATGAATAACACGCAGTCCCTGGATTCAAGACTTTGTATTAAGAAGGATAAGACATGCGTCTAATAGCCATAAGCAGAGTGTGATAATTCTAGTGAAACGTATAAAAATAATAAAAGAAAATAAAGATGCAGCTGTAACTTCTGTCTTGAGATGCGGAGTTAAGGAAGCATTGGCTGGATATGAGAGTAGCCTAGCCTAGAGGAGGGGACAAGGCCTTGCAGAGTGAAGGACGAACCTTGCTCAACACTCAGGAGCACCTCACAAGTGTCTGGTCTTTCTCTGAGGGAGAGGAGATGTAGGAGAACATAGTTTGCATCCAGAGAACTTGAAGCCTAGACTTTATTTTCTTGCTAGTGGCTGTTCCAGGCTAGAAATCCAGTCTTCATTCTCCTGTAGTAAGGAGATATCAGGATTCCCTGGGGAGAGAGTAGATGATCCCAAATTAAGGACATTTAGTTCTTGGCCAAGATGCACCCATATGAATTTCAAAGAATGCAGACACACAGTGAACTTGATCAATGGCCTGACATACAGTAGGTGTTTCTGAGAGACCCATATTTTCCACTTTTGAAAGTAAAAGGAAATATGTAAATCATCCTCATTAATGATCCAGACATCTTTTATTAAAAGAAGT
>NW_007811818.1:0-964 GCF_000696425.1 Galeopterus variegatus | reverse complement strand
CATAATAGAATGTCAATATGTATACACACACAAATATCATGCATATTTTAATATTTATATATATAAGACATAAGCTTTCATTATTTTTGAATATCTAAAACACAAATAACTAAAGTAAATTTAGCAGAATGATTTCGTAACCTGCTTGAGAAACACATTCTAGCATTTAACAACTCTTACTTTCAGAACATACTTCTTTTATCTAATCCAAATCCTGTGCGTCGTAATTGAAATCCGTTTCTATCCGCAGCAGTTACAGAACAGCTGGCCTGCATCCTCCATAGAACAATCTCATATATTTGACTCCCATCATTAAAGACCCCCACAGCCGTCTTGCTTCAGGCAAAGTGACTCTTAAGCCCTACCTTCTTCTCATGGATCATATTTGCTAAAGACTTGAATTGTTCGGAAGATCCATCTTGGGACTGCTCCACGTTCAAGGCACCCCTCTCCATTTTCTCTTGAACATCTCTATCTCCTACTTACTAACAGGACTTAGTAGCACCTTCTTGCAATGACGGGGCAAGCTAGGGAGGGACTAGAGTAGCTTTAGTCTGAGTTCAATGATTTCAACTAGAAGAATATTCTTGCCACCCCTAAATCTGTGTCCCAGGATTGGGGAATAAAACCCAAATAATGATAACTGAAAATTTAAATTATCTGAATGTATTATATAGGGCTGCCTTTTCTCTCTGTCTCTCTCTTTTATTTGGACAATAGGAAGCATTTATTGAGGGCCTGAAATTTTTTAAAATACTTTTTTAATTCTGCCTTTCCTCTTATGGTTGTCATTACTAATCTTATCTCACAAATTGTTGGATTATATCTCTGGAAAGCCGTCTGCCATCTCATTCATCTGCGTGCTGACTTTCTGCCTTTTCTGTAACAGGAAACAGAACAAAACTCTCAAACAGGAGTTCCAGGATTATATGGAAAATACCAAAGAAATCTGTTCACGGATTAA
>NW_007811817.1:0-964 GCF_000696425.1 Galeopterus variegatus | reverse complement strand
AGGGTCCTATAAACAACCAGCTCTCACAGGAACTACTAGGGTGAGAACTCACTCATTACTCTCCCCTCCCCCAGGGAGAGCCTGAATCCATTCATGAGGTATCCGCCCCCATGACTCAGTTTCCAACACTGCCACATTGGGGATCAGATTCCCACATGGGTTTTGGAGGGGACAACACATCCAAACTCCATCAGACCACAAAAATGATTACATTATGTAATGACAAATACAGTAATTATCCTGAAAAAAAAAGACCTAAAATACATAAATAAATAAAAAATAAAGTTAATATTTGAGAATAAGAAATGATGGTCAATCTGTGGAGAAACTGAAACTCTCATACATTGATCTTGGCTATGTAAATTGGTACAACCAATTTTGAAAACCATTTGGTAGTTTCTTATAAATGTAAATATACACTTACCAAATGACTCATGACTTTCTTGGCTACATATTTACCAAAGAGAAATAAAACCTTGTCCAGAAAGAAATTTGCATGTAAATAATCAGGTACATGTTCATATTCATAAATAAAATATAGTTCTTCTTTCAAGAATCATGGGAAATCACAGTACTGATCATCTGTTATGCTGAAAAACTTAATAAATTCTAATCTTTGAAAAATATACTTACATATTTTATTAAAATCCTTGTTATAGCAGAAATACAAAAGGAAACACACAGTAAATTTCTAATCAATAAAATTATTTTTAATATTTAAAAAATTATTGTAAAAAATGAAAATTTAAACTTTAATTACAGACTATTTTAAAAATTTCTGAAAACATAATATTGCATACTAAAACAAATGGAATGTGGCCAGAAAGTAATGCAGAGGCAAATTATCACCTTTAATGATTTTGTGATAAAAACACTTATAAGATCTACCCTTTTAGCAAATTTTTAAGTACAGTACAGTGTTGTTTACTATAGGCACTATGTTTTATGGTAAATCTCTAGGTTA
>NW_007811816.1:0-964 GCF_000696425.1 Galeopterus variegatus | reverse complement strand
TTTCACATAGCTGTTGTTTAGAAAATTTTCGCTGCTATATACTATTCTATTATTGAATGTATCACAATTTGTTTAACCATTGTCTCATCAATGAATGTTTGGAATGTTTCCCCTTTTTTGCAGCTATGAACAGTGCTGCTATTGAGTATGCTTATGTATGTATTTTTTTTTTTAAGGTGACTGGTAAGAGTATCTTAACCCTTGACTTGGTGTTGTCAGCACCACGCTCACCCAGTGAGCTAACCGACCATCCCTATATGGGATCTGAACCCAGGGCCTTGGTGTTATCAGCACCACACTCTCCCGAGTGAGCCAGGGGCTGGCCCTTATGTATGTATTTTATATATGCATTCATATATATGTAACATATGTATGTTAATTAAAGGAGCACAGACCTTGAGAAGATAGGAGGGAATGGGATGTAGTCACAGGTGGAGGGGATGACCTTTGATGGGAGGTTGGAGCACTTCTCTCCACTTTCATGTGAAGGACAATGAGTCCAGATATAGGTGTGTTAGTAGGTTGGTGATAGGAAGTTAAGAGTCAGAGAAGATGACCAGTTTACTCCAGAGTTGAGATTTTCTGAAGTAAGTGCAATGGAAAGAAAAGGAACAAGCAGGGCTGGCTTTGCAGTGTTCCTGGGGAGAGGGTTACATTGTACCTGGCAAAGCCTTCATGTCCATGTCACTTTTCTCTCTCCTTTATATCTCCTATGTTATACAGACCATTTTCCCCAGTGTTCTTAAGCTTGGAGCCAACTGACACCCTCAGGATAGGTGTAGGAGGTGGTGTATGTAGGTGCTCACTAACCTTAAGCACTTATTAAAATACAGTATTCTCCCCAACAAGAACACTTCTCTCCCTAAGAGAACTTTAATGCCTCCATTCAAAAAGAATTTGATGGGGGCCAAGCCCGTGGCGCACTCGGGAGAGTGTGGCGCTGGGAGCGCAGCAGCGCTCCCGC
>NW_007811815.1:0-964 GCF_000696425.1 Galeopterus variegatus | reverse complement strand
TGGAGGCAGCATATCGTTGGTTCCATCCTTTTAATCCAGTCAGTCTTCATCTTTTGAATGGAGAATTTAGTCCCTTTACATTCAGAGTTATTATTGAAAGGTGTTGATTAACTCCTAGCATTATACTGATTTTTGTTTAGATGTCTTAAGTATCTTTTGTTCCTTTCTTCCAAATCTTTTGTTTCTCTTCTGTTTTTCTTGGTTTCTTGGGGTGGTAGATAAACTATTTTTTTTCTCTTTTTTAGCATTTTTGTTTTGCTGGTAAGTATTGTTCTTTCTTTGTATTCATGGTAGTGATGGCTATTTTTGTGCTATCAAACCCAGAACTTCCTTGAAAATTTCTTGTAGGGCTGATCATGTGGTAGTGAACTCCTGCAGTTTTTGTTTGTCTGAGAAATATACTATTTGTTCTTCATTTTGGAAGGATAGCCTTGCTGGGTAAAATATTCTTGGCTGGCAGTTTTTGTCCTTTAGTGTTTTGAATATATCATCCCATTTTTTCCTGGCTTTTACAGTTTCTGATGAAAAGTTTGATGTTATTCATTTTTTTTTTCCTTTTTGTCTTTTTTCGTGACTGGCAATGGATCGCAACCCTCACTGTTGCACCCATACCGGACCGGGACCGGCAATGGGATCGCAACCCTCAGTGTTGCTCCCGCACCTCGCTCAGCCAGTGAGCGCCGGTCTGTATGTGGGATCCAAATCCCAAGCGGTGCACTGTAGCAGTGCGCCACCGGGCCAGCCCAGTTTGATGTTATTCTGATTGGGGCTGTCTTATAGGTGACTTGACACTTCTCTCTTGTAGCTTTTAAGATTCTCTCTTTGTCTTTGAATTTTGTCAGCTGGATTATCATATGTCTTGGAGAGGACCTTTTTGGGTTGAATGTGTTTGGTGGTCTTTGTGCTTCCTGAATCTGGTGATCTGTGACTTTCCCTATACCTGGGAATTTTTCTGCTATTATCT
>NW_007811814.1:0-964 GCF_000696425.1 Galeopterus variegatus | reverse complement strand
CAGTGTTTTCCTGGTGGGCCTGTCTCCCACACCACCCATGCTCCAAACACTTTCCATGGGACGGACCCTGTGCCAGTCCCTTGCATTGACTCACTGGCTTCTGAATGGCTCCCCTTTTTAGATGTTCTGGCTCCTCACTCCTGCGTGGATCCATGGAAACCCTATTAGTCATCTTGCTGTCCTGAGGGCCACCCATGTCCTCTTCTCCCCTGCCACCTCCAAGTAACTTCATCTAAAGAGCACAGCTGTGGCTTCTGTCAGCTCCTGCTGCAGGGGCTCAGCAGCTCCAGCATTAAAGCAGCCATGGCCTGAAATGCTCAGAGCTGTTTTTCTTTCTCTCATCGTGGTTTCTCCCACTTTTAAGAACTCTGTAGGTCTCTCTTTCTCTTCCCCTGAGTTCCAGCAGCCTGAGCTTGGCTTATATGACATATTTTTAGTTCTAAATTGGTTGATTTGTGGGAGTGAGTGACACTGGGGACAGTCTATTCCACCATCTTGACCAGAACTCAAAATGTACCATTTTTATACACAATTAAAATTAAGTTTATGGAGCTTAAAATAGGTCACTATAAAAAAAAAGATGATTTAGTAAGCTCCATGGTAATATGAAACAAATACCTATAGAAGATACACAAAAGAAAATGAGGATTCAAAACACATCACTACAAGAAACCAAACACCAAGAAAGACAGCCAAAGAGTAAAAGAAAGACAAAAAAAAAAAAAAAAAAAAAAAAAAAAAAAAAAAAAACAGACAAAAAACAACCACAGGCAAAAATAAATTGGCAATAGTAAGTTTTTACATATCCGTAATTACTAAATGTAAATTAATCTCCCCAGTCAAAAGCCATAGAGTGGTTGAATGAATATTAATAATAATAACCTCAACTATATTCTGTCTATAAGAGACTCATTTTAGATTTAAAGACACACAAAGACTGAAAGTTAAAGAATGGAAAAAGATA
>NW_007811813.1:0-964 GCF_000696425.1 Galeopterus variegatus | reverse complement strand
TCTGTTGGGTTCAGGGATATTATTATCCTCCATTCTTCAGATGAAGAAACTGACTTACTGAGAAGGTAAGGTACTTTCCCAATATCATACAACTGGAAAGAAGTTTGGTCAACTTTATATAGAGAGGTGAAGAAAAAGAGTCAAAAACTGTGACAATTTGGGCCAGCCCGGTGGCGTACTGGAGAGTGCGCCACTTGGGAGCGCGGAGGCGCTCCCGCTGAGGGTTCGGATCCCATGTGGAGACCGGTTCCCTCTCACTGGCTGAGCGTGGTGCGGATGCAACACTGAGGGTTGCGATCCCGTTGCCGGTCCCTGGTACGGGCATGACACTGAGGGTTGCGATCCCGTTACTGGTCAGTAAAAAAGACAAAAAGGAAAAAAAAAAACTGTGACAATTTAAAGAGTCAAAAAATTGTGTTCATTTACTTTTAACTTCCAGATAGTTGAGAACTCGCTCTCAACTATCTGGAAGTTAAAAATAAATGAACAAACAGTCGTCGCTTTTACTAGTATTTTGGAAATTTTCGAAGATGATCCAGTGGAAGTAATAGAGGAATCCTTGATTAGAGAAAGCAGTGTAGTGTAAAGCCTAGCATAATGTTTAAAAGCATTCCAGGAGGGGGTTAGGTATAAAGAATATGGTTGGACAATTAATTTTTTTTCTTTTTTTTTGTCCTTTTTGAGACCGGCTGCACTGCGTTCAGCCAGTGAACCCTGTGAGCGCACCGGTCATCCCTATATAGGATCCGAACCCGCGGCGGGAGCGCTGCTGTGCTCCCAGCGCCACACTCTCCCGAGTGCCCCACGGGCTCGGCCCTGGACAATTAATTTTTATCATTAGAAGTGTCACAAGGATAATAGGATGCCAAAGGAGCCTATTAAAAGAAGACCTCCCTCCTCTAGGGAGGTCAGAAAAGGGTTCTGCAGAATAATTGAAATCTGAAGAATGAGTTAGACTTAGCTA
>NW_007811812.1:0-964 GCF_000696425.1 Galeopterus variegatus | reverse complement strand
TAATTCAAATGGTCACGTATTGTAAAAAGGTCTTTCTAAAATGATTCACTTAAAAAAAAAATGCTTGCATGGCTTCTTGTGGGTTTACAAGACCACTTCCAAAACTTGGCTAGTCATCAGAATCACGTGGGTTTCTTTTAAAAATATGCATATCCCTGGACTCAGAAGGAGAGAATCAAAATCTCCAAGAAGAACCCTTGGGTCTTTACATTCAACAGGTGCTGTATTTAGGAAGTATGATTTCCATGTTGAGAAAAGCACTGATCAGTGCTCAGTCAGAAACAGAGACCACAGCAATCTTTTGGGGAAAAAAAGGAAAATTTAATATAGAGAATTATTAACTAGATACCAAAGTTATTATCTACATATATAAAAAAAATAAAGAGAATTTAAGATGTCATGGAAGTATGAATTGCCAAGAAACAACTGTCGACTCTAGTGGTGATGGAGTGAAAGGAAATGGTTGTAATAATACAAACATAGAAACTTAGAAAGGGCCACAGAAGCTAAACTTCAGATGTTTGAAGCATAGGTGATGCCTAGCTGATGTTAATTTCTATGAGCTGAGAAGTGTCTCAATGCCACCCCACCTCAATGGAGCTGACCTCTGAGGTAGGGCACAAAGTGGCTGGTGCAAGTAGATATCTCTGAGGTGGGGCACAGTGATGCTGGTTGTGCAAACACTGGGAACCCTGAAGACTTGATTCAGTATCTTTTATAGAAATGACTTAATGACATATTACTTCCAAGATGAAGAAGCACTGTGCCCACAGAATGAAGAAGCCCATAAGGAATGCACAGGAAGTACTTAGGAGACATAAACCCCATCTTCCTTTTCCAGCCTCACAGCCTCAGTCTACCAGTCCCTATTGGTATAACCTTGCATAATTGATCCAGATGGATAAGAAAAAATGTGGTTTGCAGAATTCCAGCATCAGCATACCAAAGCAAGATATAGAAGGGT
>NW_007811811.1:0-964 GCF_000696425.1 Galeopterus variegatus | reverse complement strand
TGGCTTCCAGCTGTGGCTTGGTCATTGCCGGGCTGGGTGCAGATGTCAGTGGGTAAGACAAAAGCCCTCACCCCCCACTGTTCCATCTCAGGAACATGGGGGCCCTACTTGTTGCGGTTTGGTGGTCGTGGCTGGGCTGATTGGAGTCGTCAGGGGGGCGTGGCTGAGGCCTGAGGCCCCACCACCACCCTGGCTCAAGAGAGCCTGGGGCACTTCCTTCAGTGGTTTGATGGTCATCCCTGGGCTGGCTGCAGGTGGCGGAGAGGCATGGCCAAGGCCCTCATCCTTCACCCTCAGGATTGGCTGCAAGTGTCAGGGGCCACTGCTGAGGCCCCAGCCCTCCCCAATTCTGGCTCGGTAGCCCAGGGGACTTCCAGCCCTTCTAGGTGTTATAGGTGTTCTTTGATGAAATGAGACATTTACTGATAAATATAAAAACTTTGTCTTTGGTTGCAGGTACTTTGTTTATTCTTTCATTTCTGTGTTGGATAACTTGCTGTTCCCACCATTTAAACTTTGCACTGGAACTAATTTGTTGTCCTTTGCTTACTTCTAAAATGGGGGAACTTCCTGTGGGAACCAGTACTTGAGTTGTGTGGTTGAGCTAAAGTGCCCCTTTGCTGCTGATTCCCTAGGGAAGGCTTTTTGTGCAGCTCAGGTTTTAGTGGTTGACTTTATAGGCACTTCCAGCTCTCAAGAGGTCCAGTGCACCTGGGTTGTGTAGAAACTCTGGCCTGGGCCTGAGTCTTTTCATCAAACTGCACCCCATGCAATTCTATATTCCTGATGAGTCTTCTCTGAGTGATCCGTCGTTGATTGTGGGGCAGATCAGCTGTCCTTGCTGTGCCCTAGTGTTCTCCCGCAGGCCCATCTCCACCACTGCCCATGCTGCAAACACTTCCTATGGGACAGTCAATGTGCTGGTCCCTTGCAATGACTCACTGGCCTCTGAGTGACTCCTTTT
>NW_007811810.1:0-964 GCF_000696425.1 Galeopterus variegatus | reverse complement strand
TGGCTGGAGTAAAGCAGCTATTATCTAATAGATTTCTGCCTTGCTATGCTGTCTCTTTCCTCGTCTTTTGGCTAAAGAGAGTAGTTTTGTTGAAGCTTTTTTGCCTATGTCTGTTGGCATTTCCGGGTTTCTGGCTTCTTAAGTCTATGATATAATAGTTAAAAAGAAAACCCTAGGAACTCAATACCATTTTATTTCTTGAGTCCCAAGGTCTTTAGCCAGACTACCTTCTTCTCTCCACTATTCAGTCTTCTCATGTTTGTTTTGTACATAATGTCCAGGGCTTTTAGCTGTACTTAGCAGGAGGAAATAGGGAAAACTTGACTACTCCATCTTACTTGAAGTGGAAGTCTGGTACTATATAATTTTAAAAAGAGCAATCACTAGCGATATCTTAAACCCTTTTAATTAAAAGATCATTCTTCAGGGCCAACCCTGTGGCTCACTCGGGAGAGTGCGGCGCTGGTAGCGCCGAGGCTGCGGGTTTGGATCCTATATAGGGATGGCCGGTGCGCTCACTGGCTGAGCGTGGTGCAGACCACACCATGCCAAGGGTTGCGATTCCCTTACTGCTCAAAAAAAAAAAAATTAAAATTAAATAAATAAATAAATAAAAGATCATTCTTCATATGTAAGCTATTTTTTTTTCTTTACAAACGTACGATTGTTTTCAATTGATGGTTAGTACTCGATGCTTACAAAAGGCGTTTTCTTTCAGTGACTTGCTTTCAGTTTCACAATAAGAACCTAGAAGTTGTACCTCACTACTATAGTCACTGAAGAATTTCGCACACAGCAATTTGTGTTTACAAAGCTCACTGACAGCATTATCTTGACTATATGCAATTGGATTATGTATGTGCAAAACTCTGAATTTCTATGGCATTCAAACCCATTTTTTTATTCCGCTGACATTTAAAATTTCAGACAGAGCAAAGAAACTGGAAGAGGATCTGCTAAAGCA
>NW_007811809.1:0-964 GCF_000696425.1 Galeopterus variegatus | reverse complement strand
GAGCTCAGTCCTCAGCTTGCTTGGCGGTGGCTTACAGCAGATCTAGCAGCAGTGGCAGTGCTGGTGGCCTCCCATGTCCCCCACCCTGGGGACATGCTGGGGACGGGGGGCACCATAGATCAGAGCTGCTCGTCTTTTATAGTTAAGTTCGATAACCCAAGATACCTGGGTGTACACGTGCAATCACATTAGACAGACAAGGAACACCTGGTCACACGTGCATATGTACATCAAATGCTCAGCAAGATTCCGAACCCCCCAAGGGACCCTGACCGTTTATCTTCACTTTCCCGACAAATAGGTTTCAGAAATAAAAGGATATTATAAACTTAGAACTTGAAGAAAGCGTTTAGGTCTAGTCAACCCACCCATTTAACAACATCCAAAAGGCTTTTTCTTGCCTCCCACCCAAATAAAGTCCCTCTGGTCTCTAAAATCAGAGTCAAAGAGTAAGCCAGAGTGAGGGAAGCCCTCCGAGGTGGGATATTAAACTCAGCTCGCAGTCTCCACGGCTAATTCTAAAAGCAGGCCCTTTTTCCAAGGGAAGTATGAGAAAAGCACAAATAAAATCCATATCCCGAGCCTGTCCCACCATACCCCGCCCAGACACTGTGACTCAACCCATTCTATTCCCCCAGGGGCTTCTCAGAGATTTCATATTAATTTCACAGATTCATCAATATCACTATCACTTCTATGGCATTGCTAAGGTTTAATTAAAAGAAAGAAGACTGCAGCTGAAGTCGTTTCTGCATCTTCTCAGAATCATCCAACGATTGTTTTTAAATAAACTCAGATTTCTCGATATTCATTGTTGGCAAAGGTAAGACAGTATTCTTTGCTGACGTAATTGGTGGCTCCACTTGAAAATTTGCACCTTGAGTGACCTTTTTAATATTTGGCTTTTTTCATAAACTCTGGGGGAAAATCCAAGAAAATCATTTGGTCACCTGGTTGTTATTAT
>NW_007811808.1:0-964 GCF_000696425.1 Galeopterus variegatus | reverse complement strand
AAAAAAGTCATTTTGGATTATGTCAAATAAAGCTGGATTTATTTTAAAATAAAGGAATTTCGTGTTCAAAAATTATACTGTAGTTGAAAGAATATAAATAAAGAATTATAAATCAAAAAGAAAATAACTCAGTTAATACTTATACAACAAATTTACTGAAATACTAAGACTATTTTATTGTGTATGTGGTAATAGGGACATCATGGAGGATTTCTCTGCAAAAAATAAATGAACAACTACAGAGCATTCAGATTAACGCATTTGTCCCAGTGACTCTCGCTGTTGTATAAGATTAAATTTAAAAACAGTTCTCTAAACCTCACCATTTCACCCATCCAACCATTCACATCTCATCGATAAGAAAAGTCATATAGAAAAGTGCCTATAATTAGAAGATTTCTTGGAAGTATTTCTTTCAAAAGACATTATAAAATTGAAAAAAAGGAACAGTGGAAAAGCAGTTATGAGTCATAATTCACAGTATCACTTTGTTTTACTCAGGCAGCCCCAGACAGGGGTGCAGGATCAGCACAGATTCTGCAGGCATTTAGGTACCTAAGACTTGTGCAGGTGTACCACAACCACTACACTTCTTGGTGAGCCTGATAGTTTTTATTTCATTCACTCCACAACTATTTATTTTGCACCTACTATGTGCCAAGAATCATTCTATGTGATGATGATCCAGTGCTGACCTTAGAACTTCTACCATCAAGTAATGCTAATGAGAATTATGATGCCAACATTACTTCTTTCTTTTTTTTTTTTTTTTTAACTGAACTCTCTCGGCTTTTGTTATTGTTGTTATGTTTGTTTTTTGTTTTTGTTTCTGTTTTTGTTTGTAACAATGTTTGGCACGTTCTCTTTATCCTTGGTATAATTTACTGCATACATTTAAACGTAAGGAGCGTGTGTGTGTGTGTGTGTGTGTGTGTGTGTGTGTGTGTGTGTGTGTGTGTGTGTG
>NW_007811807.1:0-964 GCF_000696425.1 Galeopterus variegatus | reverse complement strand
ACAATCTGTGACAATTTGCTTTGTACTCCAGGAATATTCATAACCAATAAAAAGTTAATTAATTAAAGAAATTGCAAAAAAAGTTAAGTAGAGATATAGAAGATGCAAAGACTCAATTTTAATTCCCTGAGATAAAAAGTAAAATATCTAATATGATATAAAATAAATAAATAAATAAATTTTGTGCATACTGCCTCCCCCCATAAAATTACACAGGTACGTGCCCACTTACCTGGGTAAAATAGATGCCACAGCCTACAAAGCAGTCGAGGGGGTGCCTGTGGTCGTGTCTTTGTGCTGGTAGCTCTGGACATTGTCGTTTTAATTTTCCTGTCTCCTGCAGGAAGAAGGTCTCAACCTCTAAGACAAAAAGAGCGAGGTTCTGGGGAGTGGGGTTCTTTTGTAACTGGTGTGGGAAACACACCATTCCCTGACTGCTGAGGTTCCAGAATGTCACGTGTGTATGATTTAATGCAATTGCACCTTCTGTTTCAGTGTTTACCTCTGACCTCACTGTACTCCGCACACCGTGGCATTTAGCTCGTCCTGGTGGCTCACTGCCCCTGAAGCTCATCACTTCGCAATACGCCTCTGCTACATGCCGGCCCCAGCAGGCTTGTTAAAGGGTACTCGGCTGCAGGGAAACGCTGCCTTTGCGGACGGAGTGTGACTACCGTCTGGCCGGAGCTGGGAGAGCGAGAGAGAAAGGGACAGAGACTGAGGCGCAGCTCCAGGTTTGCATCAAGGCTGCATGGTGAGACCGCTCCTTGGTCAGATGTCCAAGCCGGGAAACTTTTTAAATAGAAAAACACCCTGAGTGTGTGCAGGGAAGTGATTCCTTCTCAGCATGTGGGGCCTTTCCCTTTTCCAGATCCGCAGCATCTGCTGTAGCAGGGGGCTGGGGTGCTTCTGCTCAGGGCAATTGGAGGAGACATGGGGAGCATTTATTAGGCCCCTGGTGTAT
>NW_007811806.1:0-964 GCF_000696425.1 Galeopterus variegatus | reverse complement strand
TTTTTTTTTTTTTCCTACAAGGAAGAACTTACGCAGTTACTCTTGAATGTCACTAAAATGTGTTTTTAAAGTTTATTTCCACTTTTCTCAGTTACAAAAAAAAAAAAAAGATTTTTAAAATACCTTGGGGGGAAAAATTATATAGTTGGGAACAGGTATTTGATAATGAAATGAAGGACAGTAGCTCTGAAATAGGAACACACCTGATGCATGCTTCTTTTCAAATTGCCTAAAGGCAGACATGGTGCTTCAAACAAACAGAGTCTGGAGATAATCTGCATGCGCTGACCAAGTTATTGTACTTGCTAAGAAAAGAGCACAAATTTACATCACTGTGAAATACTCAGCTTCACTCAAGTGACTCTGTTTTTCATATTCCCAGTGGTAAATTTTGACACTAAATGCTTGTGTTCTCCATATATTTTTCTTGTCTGGTGATAGGAATTGTCCAAATGAGAACTCAGGTTTGAACCTGGTTGTAACTATGGTAGTCCATATCAGTTTTAGACAGTGAAACACAATAGGTAGATAGTATAACCATGCTAGTGTTGGTATCTCTTCAGCAGACCTATATTTCTTGAGGAGAATTTCTTTTCTGCTTTTTGTCTTTAAAGGTATAAATTTTAGAATAAATTATCTAAGTAAAGGCATCACTTCTTCACTTAGATTTGACTGCATAAGATTTGTTTAAATAGACACATGGCTAAGAATTCTGTAGAATTATCAAGACAATATTTTTCAAGATTCAGGAAAAGGTTAAGTAAAAATGTAAAGCAAAAGCTACGAAGAAAATATTATGAATTGTAAAAATATGTAATGTTAACTGTTTCAATTCACTAGACAATATGCAAAATGGAAATAGTAAATTTGGGTAAATTTATTATTTTACACAATGGTTCTTATAGAAATAAGATTTCTTTACAATGTTTTAACTCCATCTGATGAAAACAGCTTGAGGTCTTTA
>NW_007811805.1:0-964 GCF_000696425.1 Galeopterus variegatus | reverse complement strand
ATTAGCATAAAAAGATCAATTAATGAGCTTGGAATAATCAACTCTACATTTAGAAAAAAAATAAGTTAGATCACTTTTTCACACCAGCACTAAAATAAACTCCATGTGGATTAGGACATAACAAAATAAATAAATAAACCCTTGGGTCCCCAGACTTGCAGTAGCAGAAAATGTGCTGTGAAAGTGATACTGCTGCTAAGGAGGGGACGCTCCTCAATTTTCAATTTAAAAGAAGTCATAGAGGATAATGATCAAGGAATAACTTCCGAGAAGGCTCAGCCAGGAACCACAAAGTGCAACTGACAAGAAAGTCTGACACCAGCAAGCAGAATCAAGGATTAATCAAGAAAGTTCTCCTGCAGTCAGGAAAGAGATCCGGCAATGCAGCCCACTAGGATTTCAGCATTGCTAAAAACTGGCATTTGCTGTGTGTTTCCTAACTTTCCTTTTTCCAAATGAGAGTGTTCATTGTGATAGTCCACTGCTATATTGTGGATATGTGCATGAGGTAGGACTGGGATAGGGAAGAGCAGATCACTTGTTTTATAAGTTCATGGGTAACTAGATCACAAGGACTTCATGACGAGACAGCAAGTTAGCCAGACATTTACTTCACTTTGAACTTGATGGAATCTTTTTGTCTCCCTTGGATAGAACACATGCCAAATTTGTGCCGTGACACTTTAGCAAACCACAAAATTCAGAGAATTCTCTTCCCTGAAAAGCTTCAGGTTAGCTTGTGCCACAAAAAAGTGGCATTTTGTGTGAGATTTGGAAGGCAACATGAAGCGACAGTCGTATTCCTTCCGTGCTCAGAAGGTCCACTCAGGGTATCAGCACCATTGCAGCTGACCTGTGTCGCTGATCTCCTGGCTCGCCTTGCTAGTGTGAGCAGCAGCTGGACAGCAGCTTCCTCAGTTTCTTCGATTCCCATGCCTGGTGTGTGTGGCTCCATAACAAAGGT
>NW_007811804.1:0-964 GCF_000696425.1 Galeopterus variegatus | reverse complement strand
ACCACACCCTTGACCACAATTTTTAATCCATTCACTATGGCATGGTCTGCCCCTGGCCCCCAAAACTCATGTCCTTTTCACATGTAAATGCATTCATTTGATCCCCACAATCTTAACTTGTTTCAACTTGAGAGTCCAAAGTTCAAAGTCCCAACTGTGAAATCAATACAAGTTATCTACTTCTAAGATACAGTGGTGGGACAAATGGTACATATCCCCATTCCAAAAGAGAGAAATAGGTCAAAAGAAAGGAGTATCAGGTACTAAGCAAGTCTAAAATCCAGCAGGGCAAATATTAAATCTCAAAGATGGTGAATCATATACTTGAGTCCATGTTCCACATCCTCTGCATGCTGGTGGGAGGGTTGGGTCCCCAAGTCATTGGGTAGCTTTGCTCCTGTGGCTTTCCTGGTTGCAGGCCACACTTCAGCTCTCCCAGGCTGTCATTATACTCTGTAACTCCACAGGTCTTGGGTCTCCATGGCAGTCCTGCTCTCACGACTCCACTAGACATGGTGCTGATGGGGTTTCTTTGCTGCAACTCTGACCCCATGTTTCCACTTGGAATTGCTCTAGCAAAGGCTGTCCATAGTGACCATACCCCTGTGACAGATCTCTTCCCGGGCCCCCAGACTTTTCCGTACATCCTTTGAAATCTGGGTGGAGACTCCCAAGCCTTCCAAGCTCTGGCATTTTGTGAGCCTGCAGACCCAGCACCACATGGACTCCACCAAGGCTTCTGGCTTGTATTTTCCAAAGCTGTGGTTGCAGCCATACCTGGGGCCAATTTACCCACAGCTGGAGCAGCCAAAGTAGCCAGGGTGCTGGTGCTAGAAACAGTTTCCCAAGGTGGCACTGAGCAGAGAGCATGTGGAGAGCTCCTCAAGCTAGTTCCCCAAGACTATTTTGTCTCCCTAGATCTTTGGGCCTGAAATGGAAGAGTTGGTCCCAGAGGCTTCTGTAA
>NW_007811803.1:0-964 GCF_000696425.1 Galeopterus variegatus | reverse complement strand
GGAGCGCTGCCGCGCTTCCCAAGCAGCGCACTATCCAGTGCGCCACCGGGCCGGCCCAATCTTACCCTTTTTTGCATAACTTTTTCCTGGAAATTGCTGTGAGAAATTTCTATTAGTATTTTTTAAGTACAGCGATGTAAAAATTTATATTTAAAACTTATTTGTGGTTATAGGGAATTGAGAGCTTGAAATCATGCTAATGTTGATTTCTTCCACTGCTGTAAAAGAAAAGGGGGGGATAGCATTTTTCCCCCATTATGTACTTGATTTGAAACTACTCTGACTCAATGAGATTTATTGTAAAAATACATTACAAAAGTGTTTTGAAATAAACTCATAGGAATAGAGAATTACTGGGTGATTTCTAGTTCATTCTCATTTGCCTGTTTTGGTTCAAATAATTCTGGAAGCTCATTTTGTAAAAGTAATGGTGAAAAATTCTGGAGAAAATGTCAGCAGGATTATTTGCAGTGTATTAAAATGGAAAAATTAATGCATTATCTACATGGCAGTAGAGAAGATGAAAAATGCAAAAGCAATACAATTCTTATAAAAAAAGACTCAAAGGTCCACAAAGTGAAGAAAATATAAATCTAGCACACGAACGTTATCTGCTAGCTTCCAACTTACTATCCAATTATAAAACTGTCATTCACCATCTGTCAGAATACATATATAGGCATTTGTCTCAATGGTGAATCACTGTGGGGAGTTCTAAGTATCACCATTACTTTGTTTAATGAAGACCCCATCTATGTGCACCCCTCCTGACAGCTTGTGTTCATGTCATTCATTATTGTCAGCCTACCAACATGTGAACATGGAGGCCGCATCTTCTGCAACTATTTCTTCAGAACATTTTCTAAAATGCTAACTTCTAATCAATAAATATATAAAGAGTTGATTCTTCCTCTAGGCTTTCTCCAATGGCTATTTGCATAGGTTTAATGATATCATTGAAAAT
>NW_007811802.1:0-964 GCF_000696425.1 Galeopterus variegatus | reverse complement strand
TTTAGTCTCAGTTGACCAACCTCACAATGGGAATATCAGACCAGAGAGTCAGAAGACCTACGTGGGGCAGGCATTTAGTTTTGACAAGATCCAAGGAAAAAGCTAATAGTTCCCTTTGAGAAGGTGTGTATCTGGTAGCTCTGTTAGGGAGACATGAGTCTAAAAATCTAAGAGAATCCTCTAGGTAAAGGCTATCTTCCTTTGCCAAAGGTTCCAATTTACGAAATCATTAGTCGTAGAGAGTTGTCACTCAAATGGTTTATTACGGTTGAGAGACCCCCAAATTAGAGATCTTGCCAGGACTTATTGGACAGCATCCTGTTTATTTGGGCCTCACCTGACAGGTACTGATTTGTGAGCTAGCCAACATAAAGGACCAAGTAGAATTCTCTAGTGAAACCCATATTTCTCCAATATCCAATATGATCAATAAGATGTTGGGCTTTCTTTTTCATAGTGGCAGTGGTGGTGGTGGCGGGAGGCAGGGGGTGGTGCGGCAGGCAATAACAGTCTTTCCTTGACTGTTAGAGACATTGAGAATTATAAATCTCCTAACTAGTCCCAGTAAGCTCTAGAAAGACATCATCTCTATATTCCAAAGTCCTTTGCTCTAGAAAAAGGCACAATCTCTATCTTCTGAAGTTGTTTGCTGTACAAACATCCTTGAATAAAAGTTTGGCATATAAGAAGTTGGTGCCTCGGGCCGGCCCAGTGGCTCACTTGGGAGAGTGCAGTGCTGATAACACCAAGGCCCCGGGTTCGGATCCCATATAGGGATGGCTGGTTCGCTCACTGGCTGGGCGTGGTGCTGACAACACCAAGTCAAGGGTTAAGATCCCCTTACCGGTCATCTTTTTAAAAAAATAAATAAATAAAAAAAATAAGAAGTTGGTGCCTCTGCAAGTAAGACATTCAGAAACAGAAGAAATTCATGAAGAAATGTCTCCTGACAGAAGAGTATTAG
>NW_007811801.1:0-964 GCF_000696425.1 Galeopterus variegatus | reverse complement strand
ATTGGAAAAGTGGACAGAAGACACACAGTTTGGAAAAAAATATGAAAATAAACTTCAAACATATGAAAAAATACTAAAATTTCTTTATAACAGGAGAGATACAAATTAAAATGACACTGAAATACAATATCTATTATATACGCAAAAATTGATAACAAATTCTTGTAATTATATAGGACTTTTTGTAAATGTCTATATACACATATATTATATATTTTAGTAGCATCCTATTTGACTTGGGAGTATTACAAACCATCGTTAAATAAGTAATTTCTGCTGCTTCTCTGCCTGTACCACAGATGCTCTCAAACATTGGTGTGTATGACAATCACTGCAGAAACTGGAAAAGCTACAGAGGCCAGGCTGTCTTGTACTTCCACAAGCCTGAACTTCTCTATTCTTTATCATCTCTTCCAGTGATTCTCACATATCTTTGAGAACCACTGTCATAGACCTTAGAGTTTCCTGTGAAGGAAACAACTTAAAACTGAAACAACTGAAATTGCAAATATCTGCCTTTGAGATTATCAATGTGATATTTGTATTCGAAAATGCTCCAAGTTTCTTTCTCTTTCCCTTTCTCCTTTCTCTCACTATCTCTCTTGGTGTCTCTGTGTCTCTCCCTCTGTCTCCAAAGCATTATAATACGTATGAAAATCTTAGGGCCTACTCTTTCTTCCACAGATTTTTGAACTATGTTCGAAGAGAGTTGCCTTGGCTCTTCAAATTGAATTTTATATATTATATATATTATAAAATAAATCAGTCCACCTTAAGCATATGCTCTATATTTGGTAAAAATCTAATCAAATTTTGGGCCGGCCCGGTGGCGCACTGCTACAGTGCGCCGCTTGAGAGCGTGGCGGCACTCCCGCCAAGGGTTTGGATCCCACAAACAGACCAGTTCCCGCTCACTGGCTGAGCGAGGTGCGGGCGCGACGCCGAGGGTTGCAATCCCGTTGCT
>NW_007811800.1:0-964 GCF_000696425.1 Galeopterus variegatus | reverse complement strand
GGAGTGACAGTCTGGCCGGGATCCTCTTCCCTGCCCTCCTGATGCTGGCCAGGGGCTCCCCTCGCCACCAGCCCTGCCAGAGATCCATGGGTGGAGTGGGATTGGTGGCCCGTCCACAGGTCCCGGGGGGCCCTGTGCTGAGGCACACAAGTGGCACAGCTCAGTGAGAAGCCGCGCCAAGCGAAGATGGCTGGCCTGCCCCATCTGAGCCGGCCAGCTCCGCCCCCACTGGAGAAAATGGAGGCAGCGCTGATGAAGGTGCCTAGCCTGGTGTGGTAGGTGGGAGCCGGGTGGGCGTTTGCTCCACAAGCGGGGGTGGGCTGGGGGTCACTCACAGAGCTCCTAGAGCTGGGCCGGTCCCGCGCCTTCCTCTCCATCTCTGTGTCACTGCTGTCATCTTTCCTGGCCTTTGTTGCCTCGGGCTGCTCGCTCAGTCTCCCGGCGCATTTGGGGCACTCTCAGGAATCTTCTTTTGTATCGGCCCTAAAACCTCGAGACTGTAGTTGCTTTTTTTCGTTGTAGATTAGTTGATTAGTGATTTATTCGTTTTTTGTTGCTCTTGGAAATGCAAATAGTACTCTGGCAGCACAGCGCACACTTCTCAGGCTCGCTCTGTCTTCTGGCACATCTGCTCCAGACCCGTCGCCATCTTGAAAAACCAAGTGTCAGACTTTTTAGTCATAGCCGTCCTAGTGGATGTGAAGTAGTATCTTGTCATAGCTTTAATTTGCAATTCCATAATGACTAATGATGTTGAACATTTTTTTTATGTGCTTCCAGGCCACTTACACATCTTTGAAGAAATGTCTATTCAAATCTTTTGCCCATTTTTAAATTTGGTTATGTGTCTTTTTATTATTAATTTGCAAGAGTTCCCTATGTATTCTGGATATAAGTCACTTATCAAGTATGATGTACAATATTTCTCCTGTGGATTGTCTTCACTTTTGTAGGGATATCATTT
>NW_007811799.1:0-964 GCF_000696425.1 Galeopterus variegatus | reverse complement strand
TTGATTGAGGAACCATTTTCCATAATTCTGCACCATATTACAGTCCCACCAAGTGTAGATTGGAGCTTGATACCTTATCTTTATGTTGTCCACATAACATGTGAGTAGCTCTGCTGCTTTGCCTGCTGTTTTGTTTTTGTTTTTTTATAAGCCAATGCATGTATCATTACTTCAAATCATTTTTTGAAATGAGGTACAGAAGAATGAAACTATATTATTTTGTAAACCATTTATTTATTCCTTCACCCAGTCAAATTCTATATAGCTCCTCTGTCTCTGTTGCTCTGTGAGTTACCCTGAAATGTTTATGGTCTTACAAGATAGAATCTCCATTTGCATATTTGCCTCAGCAGTTAGGCTGTTGTGGTTAACAACTTAACCTTGTACAGGATGGTAACTGGCTCTACACAATCTGATGTTGTTGTCGTCTCAGGAAATGGTAAATCTAGGCAAAGAAACCACTTCTGGATTGTAAATCTGTGTTTATGTCTAGGAAATTCCGATTAGTCCCACACATCAACACAACCATTAATGTCACAATAAATGGGGAAAGCGGACTCAGGAAAAAGCAAGCTATACACCAAAAAACAAAGCAAAACAAAAACTCGCAAAAACTCAAACACCAAAATGAGCACTGAACATTAAATCTTGTATGAAAAAAATCACAGGAAATCAAAGCAGACCTAAGCCCATGAGTCAGAGGTAGCCAGAGATAGAAGCTTCTGTTCAGAAGATCTGCCATAAGCTGGGCTGCATGCATTTCTGAGGCCTGAGGACAGAGTGGTGGATGGACTAGGGTGAGACAGAGGCTCATCGGGATAAACCACCCTTTGACTACAGCAGGCTTTAGGAGAAGGCTGATGGAAAAGACCGAAAATAGTATTAAAACAATCTCCCTTGAACGCTTAATATTTGTAGGAGCCATGCATGATTTGTGTTTTAAGATATAATGTGCCAAACTTCA
>NW_007811798.1:0-964 GCF_000696425.1 Galeopterus variegatus | reverse complement strand
TAACACACTGTTAAATTTGGTTTGCTAATATTTATTGAGAAGTTTTTCTTTTATGCTCATCTAGGATATTGGCCTGTAATTTTCTTTTCATGTAATGTCCTGGTCTTGCTTTGATATCAGGGTAATGCAGACCTCATAAAATGAGTTTGGAAGAATTCCTTCTTCTATAAACTTTTTTGGAAGAGTTTTAAAATTAATATTAGTTATTATTTAAATGTTTGGTAGAACTCAGTTGTGAAGTCCTCAGGTCCTGGGATTTGCTTTGATGGGGGATTTTTTATTATTTATTCAATCTCCTTATTCATTTTTGATATGTTTAGATTTTCTACTTTTTCATGGTTCAGTTTTGGTTGCATGTGTCAAGCAGCTTATTTATTTATTCTAGGTTATCCAATGGCATATAACTGTTCACAGAAGTTTCTAATAGTCCTTTGAATTTCTGTGGTATCAGTCATAGTGTCTTCTCTTTCATTTCCAATTTTATTTATTTGAGACTTTTTTCTTTTTCTCCTATTCTAGCTTAACTTTTGTCAAATTTATTTTTTCTAAAAACAATCTTTCAGTTTCTTGGATCTTTTGTATTGTTTTTCTAGTTTCTACATCTTTTATTTCTGCTCGATCTTTGTTATTTCCTCCTTCCATTGACTTTGAGCTTAGTTAGTGTTGATTTTTCTAGTTGCTTAAAGTGTAATGTTAGATTATTTGAGATCTTTTATCTTTTCCTTTCTTTTTTTTTTTTTTTTGTCTTTTTTCGTGTCTGGCAACGGGATCGCAACCCTCGGTGTTGCTCCCACACCTCGCTCAGCCAGTGAGCGGGAACCAGTCTGCATGCGGGATCCGAACCCTTGGCGGGAGCGCCGCCGTGCTCCCAAGCGGCACACTGTAGCAGTGCACCACCAGGCCGGCCCAAGATCTTTTATCTTTTCTAACATCCATGTTTATAAAGTTTTCATAGACTAATGGA
>NW_007811797.1:0-964 GCF_000696425.1 Galeopterus variegatus | reverse complement strand
TCATTCATTTGGGAAACTTCTTTGTGAAAGGCCTGAGAGGTCTTGAGAAGCCATCTAGGGAGAGATGCAGGGAGTCGGAGCATGTTCCAGCAGAGGCTGGATGTAGAGGAAGGAGCGTGGACAGACGCGAGGTGCTGAAAGGACAGGGATGGGGCACTCCAAGAGCACAGGAGGGCCTGGACAGAATGTCTGCCCATAGGCTAGAGCTTCAGTGCCTTTGGGTGGTAATGTTTGGACACGACTAAAAGAAATTCTAAGAAAATTGAGATCCAAATTATTCTTCTAAGGTTGAAAATATTGTAAAATAGAATCCTTTAAAACGTGTAGGTCTTTTTTCTGGTCATTAGAAAAATATCGTTACTCTTAAGATAATTGATGTTTTGCTTTCTTGGCAGGCAATGGCTTCAGCAGAGTTAGGCCACATTTGGCTTCTATCAGGGCATGAATTTGAAGAAGCAGCCCTTCTCTGGATTCCCTGTGAGGTAAAGGATCTCCTTTGAATTTTGTTTGCTGCCAGAATCTGTGATTGCAAGTTATTTCTATGTTTAAAGGAAGGATTATATTGACTAGATTGGTCCTACCTAACTCTGAAAAAAGGGAGAAATCTTCAAGATGAAAGTTTGAGAAGTCACAGTAAGAGATACAAAATTAAAACTCAGTTTCCTAAACTCTCTCTATTTTGATATCAAACTCCAGAGGGTCAGAAACATCAATGGTATAAGGTGGGCATACACTGGGATTCTCAGTCTCAATTGCTGGCATTGCTGAGATACTTCATTTAATACTTGTTTCCATAAATGTTCTTGATGTGTCGATTGAAAAGCTGAATTCAGGAACATGTGCTATACCAAAGCTGCAAAGAAAATACACATTCTAATCAAAGAATGCAAGATGTTTGTATATTTTACCTTTTAAATTAGGCAAGATTTGTGTGTGTGTATGGGTGTGGGGTGTACATTTACAT
>NW_007811796.1:0-964 GCF_000696425.1 Galeopterus variegatus | reverse complement strand
GACAGGATTTCGCCCAAATCTATCGCTGTGCATTCTTCAAATCCTGTCCAGGAAGATTGGACCTGTCCAGCTGAGACTGGCTTCTGCCAGAAGTGGTTGGATTTTCAGAGTTCCCACCGAGGGGAGGGAAGGGCGCCTCCCTGAGACTGCATCGCCCTCTGCTGGACGTCAGAGGACAGGGCAAGCAGGGAGAGCCTCCGGGAAGAGTTATTCATTTTGAATAAAGTTTATGAAAATTATACATGAGACTTTCATGGAAAGTGAAGTGGGACTGTGACTGTTGCAAAGTGTCTCACCCTCCAGAGGCAAAATTAGAAAGTCAGAGGTGCATTTGGAGCTTGAGGGACTGGCAGGGATGCACAGGCTGTGCAGGGTTTGGAGTCAGGCTCACGACAGGCCCCAGCTCTGCCGGGTCTAGCTGTGCCATCCTGAGCAAGTGGGTCAACCCTTCTAAGCTTCAGTTTTCCTTCTGTGAAATGTGATAATCCATAGGGAAATCTAAAGATTAAAGAAGAAAATGTATACCCAGCCATTAGCAGAGTGTGTGACATTTCCTTTTCCAACAAATGTTGGTTATCATTATTGCCCCAGCTCCCTCCTGAAAGATGCAGAAACCAGAAACTTGCAGGACATGATCATGGGGCCGAGGTCACATATCTGCTTAGAGATGAAGAAGGGAGTAATTCCAGGCCAGAACTTTCTGCCGTCCCCAGGTATCCTGAGCTCTAACGAGCTCCTTTAGCTCCTGCCCTTAATCACTGCCCATCTCAGCAGATGCCTGGCCTGGACCCCTTGCCTGACCAACCCCATCACCCTGCACAAGGAGATGTTTGCTGTTGGCTGTGCCTAATGCCTGCAACCTTCTCCCCCAGCAGAGCTAGGGAGGGACCATAGGGGCTGTTCCAAGGCCATCTGAAGCGACTGCAATCTTCAAAAGGGGGGAGAAAATTCATATGCCACGAAC
>NW_007811795.1:0-964 GCF_000696425.1 Galeopterus variegatus | reverse complement strand
GCTCTCTCATTCTCTACCACATGGCCAAGCTGCAAATTTTCCAAATCTTTATGCTCTGCTTTCTTTTAAATTCTGGCTTTATATCATGCCTTTTCTGCTGTAACTCAGCATAGGCTATTGCAAGTAGCCATGCAGTTTCCTTAACGTTTTGCTGCTTGGAAATTTCTTCCACCAAACTTCTGGTTCACAATTCTTAAGTCCTACTTTCCACAAAGTCCTAGGGCATGGACACAATGCAGCCAAGTTCCTTGCTATGGTGTAGCAAAGGTGATCCTGCTAAGTTCCTCATTTCTATCTGAGACCTCACCATCAGCATTTTACTTTTGGCTTTTAACTGTCCAGGTTTCTATCAACATTCTGGTCACAACCATTTGACCAGTCTCTAAAATGATCCAAACTGTCCCTCATCTTTTTATCTTCTTCTGAGTCCTCCAAACTCCTCCCATCTTTGCCAATTACCCAGTTCCAAAGCTGCTTCCACATTTTCAGGTATCTGTATAGCAATGTTCCACTCCTTGGTACCAATCTTGAACATTTTCATCACCCCCAAAAGAAACCCCATACCTATTAGCAGTCACTTCACAGTGCCCCTTACTCCTCCCCAGCCCCTGGAACTGGTAACGTACTTTCTGTTTCTATGGATTTGCCTATTCTGGACATTTCATATAAATGGAATCTTACAATATGTGGTCTTTTGCAACTGGCTTCTTTCACTTAGCTTAATGTATTCAAGGTTTATCCACATAGTTTACTTCTTTTTATTGCTTAATAACATTCCATTGTGTAGATATACTGCATCTTGTTTATCCAGAATAAATTAAGAATAATGCTACTATGAGCATTCATGTACAAGTTTTTGTGTGGATATATGCTTTCATTTCCCGTGTGTGTGTGTGTGTGTGTGTGTGTGTGTGTGTGTGTGTGTGTGTTATACAAACACCTGGGAGTGGAATTGTGGGCCATG
>NW_007811794.1:0-964 GCF_000696425.1 Galeopterus variegatus | reverse complement strand
TTGGGCAAAATGCAGCCGGCCACTAGTAAGAAGGACTTGCAAGGGTTCAACAACAGTGAGTGGTAAATTGGCAGAGCCAGTTGAATGTGCAGTGACAAAAGCAAGTGAAGCCGTGGTCATGTAAGATGTTAGTATCAGGAGAAAGTGGATGAAGGGTATGAGGAAACTCACTGCTCTTTCTTTGTAAATCTTCTGTAAGTCTCAAATTATTTCAGAGTAAAAGGTTAGAATAAGTATATGCCTGACACTGAGAAGCCAGGTCTCAAACCATGTCTAACTGTTGTTTTGATGAGAACATTGGAGTGGCAATCTGTTCTCACCAAAGCCAGACTCCCTCTATTGTCTAGATGTATTAGCACTTAGCCCTTGATTTAAAGTCCAGGTAGGGTGATTTGGTTGGGAAAAAAACAAACAAACTTTGTTTCATTCTTTTGCCATATGAACAAGGGAAGCTGAAAAAAAATAGAGACTATTTTTAGTATTTTTTTTTCCTTTTTGTCTTTTTTCGTGACCGGTAACAGGATCGCAACCCTCGGTGTCGCGCCCATACTGTGACCTGCAACGGGATCGCAACCTTCGGTGTCGCGCCCACACCGCACTCAACCAGTGAGCGGACTGGTCTCTATAAGGGATCCGAACCCTCGGCAGGAGCACTGCCTTCTAACGAGTGCGCCACCGGGCCTGCCCTATTTTTAGTATTTTTAAGGAGAGTTAGTCTCAGAGGTAGGAGTAACATCTATAAACTATCTAGTAACTACTGTCTTAGCACTACTGGATGAGCTAAGCACAGTCATTTGTCTGCATTGAATTTTTAAATAGTACTCAGATAGGCTGTGTCATTTGGTAAGATGACAGAAAGAAACATGTACATAGGGTACAACTTATGGAGACTTAGAGTGAAAGAAATTTCTATACTTCAGCTATTATTTGCCATGAAGCTTCACTGGTTCCATGAAGCTTACTG
>NW_007811793.1:0-964 GCF_000696425.1 Galeopterus variegatus | reverse complement strand
TCCATGCCATTGGTCCCTTCTGAAACCCTACTTTACATACTAAAGGAACCAATAATTGTAAGCCTAAAAATCACCTAATTAACATAAGGCCCTTGCAGTTCCCATTGGACAGTTTAACTTTCACCTCATCGGCCTAAGCTCCAGCCAATGGGAGCAAAACAACTCACCACAAAGCCCAACCCCTGGGGGGAGGCTGTGCTAGGTTCTGTACCTCTGCCTCTGCTGTGCCGCTTGTGCCAATAAACTCCTTTTAGCCTGATTTCTCATCTCTGTGCCAATTCTTTCTGAATCTTTCAATTTTTTCATACGGTTTCTAACAATACAGTTGAGTTTAGGTTTTACTATGCATTCTAGCATTTTATATACTCCGCTTTTTAACAAAAAATTGAAATAGTTGTTTTCAAAATTATTTCTATCCATAGTAAAATATTCACATACATAATTGAAATATTTTCTTCAGCAAGATAAGTATATAAAATTATGAAATGAAAGAAGCGATGACACATAACTAAGGCAAATGAAAAACCAGTGAAACTTGACACTTCCATTTATCCAAGTAGCCTAACCACCAAACTTGCCAATTACACGCTTTAATTGTGAGTCAGGTAGCAGAATTTTAAACAATACACTATCCAGAAAGACGGTTTTAACACAAGGAAAATAAAATGAGGAACTACTGCTTCTGGCTATGACAAAGTACCTTATAACAAACCAATGCTACTTCCCCAAAACAAGTACAAAAGTGGGATATTGAAGACCCAGGATACAAGGATCCAAGATCCAGAAAAACAGGAAGTTCACTAAGGTGAGCCCAACATTCTTTGTGTTGATTTAAACCTGAGGACATGTGCTGAGTCTCAAGTCAATCTGGGCAAAAGACTGAGAAGCCTAAAAAGCTGGCATAGAGAGCCTGCCAGGGGCAGAGAAGCAAGCAAAACTTTTAGCAATCTCACATGGATAGGGA
>NW_007811792.1:0-964 GCF_000696425.1 Galeopterus variegatus | reverse complement strand
TTAAAAAAAAAAAAAAAAAAAAAAAAAAAAGCTAGGGCTGGAGTAATGAATTAATTCTATCTATCATTGCTTCCTTTCCTACATTGTTTCCATGTGATTTTCCCCCTATGAGATCAAAGTGCGAGTATATGTCCCTCAAAAATAAGATATTCCATCATTCGGCAACACTGTTATTAGAAGGTGCTATTTTAGATTTTTATGTCTCATGCATTTTAGGGGATCAGGGGTAGTGAACTATATGAACTGTATTTTACTTATTGGAGCACTGCAAATTGCACTCTAATAAAATTCTGTAATTCCTAATGTTATCATCCTTTAGCGAGAAGAGACATCAATGAGCTTTAGTAATGAATTTAAAAAATAGGAACTGTGATTCTGAAAAAGCATTAAGAAAATATGATGTTTTGAGAAAATTATCCTGTCTTTCAGGGACCCCTTTAATTTGTGACCATGGGCTTTTTGTCAGTTCTTCTATAAGAGCCTGGGTAGCTTTTAGTTATGAAAAATCATGGAAAAGAAAAATCCTTAAATTATGAATTTGGGGAATTAAAATATTCTCATTCTATTAAAATTCAGATGTTATTTATAAGACTGATTATGAAAGAAGAATATTCTTAAGTCTCTCTGCTTCTAAAAGTAGAAAGGTATAAATGTCAAAACACATTTAGTTGTGTGATTCAAATTTATATTCTTTTATGAGTGCTCTGAAAATCTAGAACCGTGTTGTCCAATATGACTTTTGTCAATGTCTGTGCTGTCCAATGGGGTAGCCATTTGCCAAATTTTGGCTATTGAGAATTTAAAATGTCACAAGTGCAACCAGGAAGCTAAATTTGTAAATTTAGATAATTTTAATTTATTTAAATTTTTTATTTTTTATTTTTTATTATTATTATTTTTTCCTTTTTGTCTTTTTTCATGACCGGCAACGGGATCGCAACCCTCAGTGTTGCTCCCGCACCTC
>NW_007811791.1:0-964 GCF_000696425.1 Galeopterus variegatus | reverse complement strand
TCATGTTTCTCTCATTTGGCATCTCCTAAGTAATTAGAAAGTGTCAAAGATGGAAAGAGGCGAAAAGCAAACCCACCAATAATCTCTGATCCAAGAAAGGAAGTGTACATGAAGAGGAAGAAAATGATTCCTTCCGTTATTTTTCATCCACGATTTCCTCACTTTGCTCCTGAGCCAAGAATAGTGTGGCCAGCATACTCTGAGGTGCGGCATGTTTTCAGACTACATTTCAGCGTTGTGCGTGCAGGTGTGTAGTAAGCACACTGTAAATTCACAATGGTTCGAAAACAAAAAGTAGATTGTTCTTTTAGGGGTGGGGCAAGCTTCTCTTTATCACACAGAGCAACTATTTCCAATACGAAATCATATAAAAATCTATCGAGCATGATTTCAAAACGATGTATGGCTTTTACTTAGAAAAGAAAAGGCTTAACGTAAAGGAGGACATGGTTGAGAGATTATTCAGAAACTAAAAAACGTATAAGAACCTTGCAGTTGGAATCTGTCACTACCAACTTCACTATCTTCATCTACAAAATAAGAGAAATAGGCTAGAATCAATTGTAGATTTCCTTATAATGCTAATATTTATCATCTTTTGAATCTCCAAGTATTTTTAGTTATTTGAAAAATTGAGGCACATTTATTTTAAACAAACTTATTATACAAAAGCTCCAACTTTAAAAACTTTGATTAGAAGCTGAATACTCATATTACTAGAACTTTCCGGCTTGCTTTTTTACTTACTTTTTAAAATTTCTTTCTGTTCTTTTGAAAAAGAACTCCTTAAAATTGTGAGCTTGAAATAAAAACTATATCATTTAATTTTCAAACAGGTTTGGAGGAAACATGTTAATATAGGGTAATGCATACTCGCTATTTTATACCAAGAAATGTTAGACCCTTTGAGACTACAGCACTACATTTAAAAAGGAAGTTCAAATTTATTTTTATTTTCATATTC
>NW_007811790.1:0-964 GCF_000696425.1 Galeopterus variegatus | reverse complement strand
TTATTTACATTACAGACTAAAAGGAAAATTAATGGAATATTATTAAAATCAACAGAATAAACGAGAAAACCATATAATCACCAATTAGATGCAGAAAAAGCATTTGACACAATCAATACCCATTCATGATTTAAAAAAAGCAAACCTCTTCATGAATAGAAATAGAAGCCTATCTAAAAAACAAACAAACCAAAGTCAACAAAATCCTTTTCAATAAATGTTGAAATGTTGACAGTTCTTCTCCTGGGATTGTGTGTGAGACAATGTCTGTTATCACTACTTGTTTTTAATATTGTACCAGAAATCCTAGCCAGTGCAATAAGGCTAGAAAAATAAATAAAATAATGATTGAAAAAAATAAATAAAACTCTTATTACTCACACATGACGTTATTGCTTATATTAAAAATTCAAAGGAATCTATGGATAAAGTTTAGCAATATCTTTGGATGAATATACAAAAATCAATTGTATGCCTGAATATTTAGAATAAATATTTAGAAATGAGATCTAAAAATATATCATTTACAAGAATCAAAAAATTAAATACCTGGGTTTAAACATCATGAAGGATGTGCAAGATATCTACATGGGAAACTAAAAAATATTATTAAACAAAATTAAATACCTAAATAAAAGGAGTGTTATATCATGTTCATGTATTAGAAAACTCACTACTGTGAAAATGCAAATTCTCCCAAATTGATCTACATAGATAGTACAATCTAAATCAGAATCCAAGAAGCTATTTTTTTTCAGAAAATTGACAAGTGGATTCTAAAATTAGATGAAATTTCAAAGGACCAAGAATAACCAAAGCATCCTGAAGAACACTGGAAGACTTATACTATCAGATATCAATGCTTATAATATCATTACAGCAATTAAAATCAAATGATATTCTTGTAAGAATAGATAAATAGGTAAAAATTATAAAATAGAAAATCAAGAAACAAATCCATGCA
>NW_007811789.1:0-964 GCF_000696425.1 Galeopterus variegatus | reverse complement strand
TACAAACTGAGAAGCCAGGGCTCTTCCTCCAGATGTTTCTCTCTATCCAGCCTGCTCTTTCCTAAATTGCTCACTTTGGGTTCAAGTATCCAAAACAAACATAGAACTTACTGAGAAAAAACAATTTTTACCCCAATACAATCCAGGATCCTCAAAGAATGAGTCTTTTTGAAGGGCTAAATTTACAAGATAGCTGACCAATTAATAATTCCTAATAAAACTCCTTCTTAAATGAAGGGCCAATTCTATGATGTCTCAAACCTAAAGCTCCTGAATATAATTTCATGATTTCTCAATAACTAATTTAGTAATTTGAGAAACACGAATGATCATCCTATAATGTCCTCAAGGCTCTAAACTTGCAGCCCCCAAAATTAAGTTTGTATTTAATAAGCACCCATGGGTGCTTATTAAAAATGCAGATTTCCAAGACTCATGCTTACCACTAAATCAGCAAATGTGGAATGGGCCTGGGGACTCTGAGTTTTAGCACGCATGCTGAGCCAATTGTGAACCAGAGGGGGTGTCAGCCCACGCTTTGAGAATCACCTCCCAATATGGATACAAAGATAGGTAAGACAGGCTTTTGAATCCTTGATCATTGATCGACTTCCACTACTAAGGACAAGTATATTTCTGTCTAAAATCTGAGTGAATCATACTTGAATAATTACTGGCTAAACAATATGACCTTTTTACCATTTTCCATCAAACATGACAGAAATCAAGAGGAAATATATGGCATGTCATCTCATTATATCGCAATTCCATTTCCTGACCTCAACCTCAATATGTCATAACTCATCTCTTTACATGCTGCTCAAATGTTCAACCAAGAATATTTTACACTAGAGAGATGGGAAAATCTAATTGAATGCTTTAGTATAGAAAATTCAGTTCTGAGATTCTTGCTTTTCTTTTTTACTGTGAAAAGAAAAGTTAAATTTTCTTTTCAGTTTCTCCT
>NW_007811788.1:0-964 GCF_000696425.1 Galeopterus variegatus | reverse complement strand
GAACAAGCCACCCCACATGCTCTAGAAGAGTGTGACAGGATCTCCCCATCTCCCTCCCACCCCTCTCCCTCCTGAGGCAGCTTCAGGTGCAATAATGAACCGGGGAGCATTCTGAAAGCTGTGAAGACATCTTGAAGAAACCCATACAGTGCATTGCTTCATTCATAACAGGTAGAATGTTCTCAGAAAAGGTCATTTGTCCAGAATAATTCATCCAAGTAAAAACAAAGTCAGTAAACAATGCCAAGATCATCCTATTAAACAAACAAAAAACGGATTGACCACGTGGCTTCTTAAAGCAAGTCGGTGGCAAGAATTCATCAGTGTTCGGAAGCTGTGTTTACAGGAACCTGGTGCTTGTTCAGAGTCTGCCGTCAGCTCGTCTCTGTTGAATCCAGCTGTGCGCTCCCATCGGCCAGATTCACAGGCACACAGGACAGCATCACATGTCCTGGTATGTGCTGTCGTTGGTGACTCTCAGCATCAGCTCTTTCGAACACGAGGAAACATGACTGGCCACCGATTTTAGGTTATAAAGGGCCCCTAGTGATCACCCGTTCAGACTCTTCACTCTGAAGACAGGAAGCTGAGGCCCCCGAGGCCAGAACCCCACAGCCATGGTGCAGGGTTTGGGACTGGAACCCAGGCCTCCGATCTGGCCGGCATCCCCTCGGCCAAGCTCCTGTGCAGCTCTGTCAGCAGTTGGGCCATTTCTTCCCCACTGTTTGGCTCCAGACATCAGCATCTATAAAGCAAAGTGTCCCTGAACACAGAGACAAGAGTGTGTGGTGAGACGGGGTGACCTTGGGAGCCCACCTGAAGCAGCCTGGAGGGGGCCGGGCAGCCCTCTGTGTGGGCTGTCAGTCCCCTGGGGGCTGCAAGTGGAAGCAGGCTTGCTTTTGTCATTGGCTACAGTGCAGGGCTTCTCCGCCTGCCTGGCTCACCCGTGGGGAGACCCCACATC
>NW_007811787.1:0-964 GCF_000696425.1 Galeopterus variegatus | reverse complement strand
TTTTTTCTGTAAAGCTATATTTAGCTTTATTTGTTTATCTTCCTATCTGCTTAATTGAAATGTGAACATAAAATAATCTGACTTCTCGTTTACCAATCTACATCTACTAAACAGAAAACAATTGGCAGGTCCTTCCTAACCCCTGGGTTCTCTGAGCTGGGAAGAACAGTTAATTGAACTCATGTAAATTACCCAATGGTAAACAGCAATGCACTGCCTTCCTCTCATCATTAAGATGAATTGTTCTCTGTAATTCTGAGAAATAGCAATCAGTAAGGTTAATAATATACAGTAACACAATGTGCGGTTTTCTGCTCTTTGTTTTTCTTAACAAAGAGTAACGACAGGAGTTTACAGTAATATTAAGCAATCGTTGCTCATTAAATGCATGCATTTTACACACGCGAACAAAAAAACCCCACAGTTTTGTGGCACAATCTTTTTTTTTTCTATGAATTGTTTTGATTCTTGGGTTTAAAAGAAGTCCTTGTTGGTAATATCAGGAGATTAGATTTTAAAATATTCTTAGGAGTTGTCATCTCCTTACTAGCCAGTCTTTCTCTCTACTTGTCGAGTTGCTACCGAAAAACAATAAAACTAACACAGAACAAAGAACAGGAATTTAGATTTCTTGAAATCCTCTAGTTTCAGCTTTGGTTGAGTAATGGTGGGACATGTTATTACCAGAATACCTGAAACTGGGTAATATACAAAGACAAGAGGTTTATTTCTTACAGTCTGGTGACTGGGAAGTCCAAAATCCAGGGAACCCACCTGTTGAGGGCCTTCTCCTGGGTGGTCTCCCTACAACACAGCAAGAATGGCATGAGCCAGAGAGAGCTAACCTTCTCACTCATCCTCCTGAATAAGCTGTCAGAACCACGCTCATTAGTCCATGAATGCATCAATGCATTCACAAGGGCACAGTCCTTAAAATCTAATCACACCTTCAAGGCCCCACCGT
>NW_007811786.1:0-964 GCF_000696425.1 Galeopterus variegatus | reverse complement strand
CATTATTTCTCACAGTTCTGGAGGCTGGGAAGTCCAAGATCAAGGTGCTGACAGATTTGGCGGCTGGTGAGGGTGCTTTTCTGGTTCACAGATGGCAGCTTCTCACACTTTGTCTTTACACGGAAGGGTTGAAGGAGCTCTTTCGGGTCTCATAAAGGCATCATTCATAAGGGCTCCACCCTCATGACCTAATTACCTCCCAAAGGCACCCAAGCCTCCAAATTCCATCACACTGGGGATTAGGTTTCAACATATCAGTTTTGAGGGGACACAAACATTCAGTCTATTGCAACAGATTCTCTTCTCTGATGGTTTCCAAGGTCTCTCCTTGGGGAAGTAGAAAGCCCATTTGGCCACAGAGGCAGTTCCTATTTTCCAGTCTAGCACTACCAGGACTTTTTATCCCCAAATTTGCCCATATTATAATTTGTAACTTGCCATATTTCTCTACTGGTTGAAACCCGTAGTGGGAAGTTGGTGGATGGCATCTCTGAAACTGCCTGCCGACAAAAACAGAAGCATCTCTGTAACCGACAAAAACAGAAGCCTCTCTGTGTCATGAGTAAAAGAGACTCTTGCTTCTCGGTAAGACTCTGGGAAGGTGGCAGTAACTCAGAGAGGAATAGCTAAATGTGTACTCCTAGTGGGGCTTGCTGAAACCTAGTTATCAAGACTTAGTCTGGCTCAGGATTTCCAATCTAAAAATTGCAAATAAACTGCAGGACTATATAACTTTAAGGGACCATGTGGACCAAGACAATGAAGCTATCAACAGCAACCATGTTTTACTGAAGACATGAGTATGCTATTTGGTTCTGCCTGGGTCATGTACCAAACCTCAACTAATAACTGTAGCCACTGAAATGTGGGTATGTAGAGTTAGTGCCTGCTATGGTTTGAATGTTTGTCCACTCTGAAACATGTTGAAACTTAATGTGGCAGTACTGAAAGGCAGGGCCTTCAA
>NW_007811785.1:0-964 GCF_000696425.1 Galeopterus variegatus | reverse complement strand
AAAAACAACCATGAGAAATGTCCCAGGAAAAGAGTGATCAGGGTCTTGCAATGTTGGCACATCCAGGAAGAACATACAGGGAAGCTCAGAGACCATAGCAGATCACTTCTAATGGTAACAAAACCTGTTTGACTTTATTTAATCTAGAAATTCTCGGCATGTTGGACCAGACAACAGCATTCAGGGAAACATACTTAGAGAAAGTGGATTTATATTTGTTCACACTTTTGGACTCCACATGGTGGAAGTGTGTCTGGACGTTTCACTTTAGGTTCCTCTGTGTTTTTTGTTTTTGTTTGTTTGTTTTAATAGCATCAATGTAAGGGAGAGTTTTTCTAACATTAACACGGACTAGGCAGGCAATTTTCCAGAATTTACCACTTCCTTCCAACTAGTTTGAACCAAGTCTGGGACTGTT
The DNA here is from genome assembly GCF_000696425.1 of Galeopterus variegatus. Lineage (NCBI taxonomy): Eukaryota > Metazoa > Chordata > Mammalia > Dermoptera > Cynocephalidae > Galeopterus > Galeopterus variegatus. The sequence continues at coordinate 546 of NW_007811785.1, read as the reverse complement.
TTTTTTTTTTTTTTTTTTTTTTTTTTTTTTTGCGTAGGGTAATCACTTCCAAGACCGAACAGGAATGACTATAAAATTCCCTGCCATTAATTATAATTCTAGTTTTATCATTTAGGCTTCTGTTGAATGAAATCTCCACTGCAATTTTAAGGAACACCTCTTTTCCAGAAGCTTTGTTTCACTCTGCCTAGTCATCTTTCTCATGGTATAAAAAGCTTTGAAAATATAATCACTTTAACCAATTCCAGAGATTAGTCATTTGGAATAAAGAAGAGAATTACTGCATATAGTTTAATTTATGTAATTTTATTTATTCCTTGGTCACCTTTTTCATATTTCTCCTAACTTTGACCCCACCTCTGCCCTTTCATTCTGATCTCTCCCAATTATGGAGAATTCTTCTGAAAGTCTCCTTTTCATTCCGGCATCTCTCTCTTTTCCTTATATTTCTGCAGGTCTGGGTGCCTACTTTAATTAAGTTACCGTGTAGACTTTCATTTTCTTTTCTGTTTACCTTCACCCCAGGTATATCCAATTGATGATATT
>NW_007811784.1:0-964 GCF_000696425.1 Galeopterus variegatus | reverse complement strand
GCGAAAAGGGAGAGAGAGATGATGCTGACCTCCAGGGAGCTCCTTCCAGTGTGATGAGAACCTTGCTACATGCTCTAGATACCTGATGTCATGAAATCCTCACACAGAAAATAAGCTCCAGCCCCAGTTTGTTAATGAAGACACAGCTTAAGGACCCTTCCTCCAAAGTACACATAAGGAGTGGCTGCCAGGGCCACCATTCTCTGGGATAACCAAATACACGCAACTGGGTTCCAGAAAACCATGACTGGCAGCTGGGCCCTCCTCATCTCACTCCACAAAGGCTTTTTGAAATTCTCCACTGAAATCACAGTGAGAAGAAACAACTGTGTTCAAGGGACTGACATGAGAAGTTTGGGGGGCCTTAGGCTGGAAGCGGAGAGTGCACTTGAAGTGACAATAGTCAAGGGCAGGTTTTACAAGTGTTCTCCCCTGCATTTTCATCTGTTCTGCTTCTTCCTGCTCTCAGTGAGAGGGAACAGGTGGCAGCTGCCAGGGCATGAAAAGAGCCCCAGACTTGGAGTCAGAAGCAGGCTCTGCACAACAGGGCTTGGGCTCAGCAGGGTTTGGTCAGTAAGGAAAGAAACTGCTGCGCCTCAGATTTTGATTAGTATTCAGGAGGCAGTTGCAAGGACAGTAGAGGCACAACCTGGTGTAATAGTCAGGGTTCTCCAGAGAAGCAGAGCCAGTAGGAGAAATATATGTATTTTTGTGTGTGTGTGTGTGTATGTGTATATATATATATATGTATATGTATATGTGTATATATATGTATATGTATATGTATATGTATATGTATATATATATATATGTATATGTATATGTGTATATATATGTATATGTATATGTATATGTATATGTATATATATATATATGTATATGTATATATATATATGTATATTTTATATATATATATATATATAAAGTGTATATATATATATAAAATGAGGATTTGGCTCACATG
>NW_007811783.1:0-964 GCF_000696425.1 Galeopterus variegatus | reverse complement strand
TACCTGGAACTAATACTAGAATGCTCTACTCAACAGTCTACTCAACATCTACAGAAGGAAGTCTCTCTCCTTAAAGCCCTCTCCACAGTAACAGAAGAAGCAACTGCTCTACCAGATGGCCAGACATCAACATAGAGATATTAGAAATACAAAATACCAAGAAAATATGACACCACTAAAAGAATACAGCAATTCTCAAGCATCAGACCCCATAGAGCAGGAAACCTTTGAAATGACTTAAAAGGAATTCTAAACAACAATCTTAAGGAAACTCAATGAGATACACGAAGATTCAGTTAGATAACACAATGAAATGAGAAAAACTATCCAGGATATGAAGGAGGAAATTTATAAAGAGATGAACACCTTAAAAAAGAATGTAGCAGAACTCCTGGAACTGAAGGATTCATTCAATGTAATAAGAAACATAACCAAGAGCTTAAGAAGCAGGCTAGAGCAAGCAGAGGAAAGAGTTCCTAATCTTGAGGGCAGTCTTTTCAAAATAACCCAGGCAGACAAAAAAATTGAAAAAAAGACTTTAAAAAATGAAGAAAATCTAAGAGAGCTAGCAGACAAGCTTAAGCACACAAACATCTGAATCATGGGTTTTCTGGAAGGGGAGGAGAAAGGAAAAGACATTGGAAACATATTCAAATAAACAATAATGGAAAAGTTCCCAGGTATAAGAAGAAACACAGACTTTCAGATCCGGGAGTCTCAAAGGTCCACAAATACATTCAATTCAAAAAGGTCGTTTCTGAGACACATTATAGTCAAACTGGCTAAGCTCAAAGACAAAGAGAGAATCCTAAAAATGGCAAGAGAAAAGCATGAAGTCAACCAGTAAGGGAGGCCCCATCAGACTAACAGTAGACTTCTCAACAGAAACTCTACAGGCCGGAAGAGAATGGAAGATATATTCAAAACACTAAAAGAAAAAAATTGCCAACCAAGAATTCTTTAC
>NW_007811782.1:0-964 GCF_000696425.1 Galeopterus variegatus | reverse complement strand
GCGACACTGAGGGTTGCGGTCCATTGCTGGACACGAAAAAAGACAAAAAGGAAAAAAAAATTATGAAATCTGCAAGGATATAATGGGAACCTATTTAACATTATTTAAAATGAGCAAATTAGACTGCATCATGCTTCTCCTCCACACCTATGTCTTTTTGTGTGTGTGTGTGTGTGTGACCGGTAAGGGGATCGTACCTCTTGGCTTGGTGTCGCCTGCACTGTGCTCAGCCAGTGAGCACACTGGCCATCCCTATATAGGATCCGAGACCACGGCCTTGGCGTGGCGCAGCTGCACTCCCAGCGCTGCACTCTCCCAAGTGAGCCACAGGGTCGGCCCCACACCAATGTCTTCAAATGTAATTAAGTTACAGTGTAATACTTGCTTATAAGTAACAGACCCTTTTTATGTTTTTAGGTAAATTTTTATGTTTTTAGGTAAATAGATTTGTTTATGACTTGAAAAATAAATTTTAAAAACTTACAACACAGTTTACTGATGCAACCAATTGCTTTATATAATTCACGTGGCCTCCGTGAGCTCTAGCAACCTCACTGAAGTCCATCCAGTTGTCATTCTGTGTGATTTTCAAAACTTGGGTGTGTGATTTTGAATTTCTATTGACTATTTTTGACACGTAATTTAAAATGTTTTCTTCCAAATAACTTTGTTACTATTGAGTTATGGTGTCTTCTGTGTAACAGTTAGTATTTGCTAGGTAAGAAACTAACCAAAATTCAATGGCTTACAAAAACAGAAATAAGCACAAAACACATTTCATTTGCTATATGTGTATTTGCTATGGAAATGCTTTTTCGCGTGTGCTCAGGTAGGCAGTTTCTATATTTGTGTTGCCTGGATTACAAATGAGGCTTCAGTCAGTTTGTGCCTCGACTGAGGCTTGTTGGTTTAAGATGTCATCACTCACTTGTCCTGTAGCTTGTGCTGGCTCTTGAGTAGGTCC
>NW_007811781.1:0-964 GCF_000696425.1 Galeopterus variegatus | reverse complement strand
CAGCCAACTCCCCCTGCAGTATTTTCACCTCTGCTCCTGAGGGCTTCTGGAACCGCAGGTGGCTGTGTTTCCTGTGTGTGCAGCAGGCTAGAAATCTTGGGGAATTTACACCCCTGGGAGCAGCCCTCAACCACTGACTTTAGAAGTCAATTTATAAGTACTCCTGTTCCCTTGACTTGCAGGTGGGATAATTCTGAGGTATGTGTTCCTGTTTTCCACGGGATTAAACTCCAGTCACCACTGTCAAAACTGAATTAATAATGCACCTTTTAGTAGCTGCTTTTCCTTCCTTTATTATTTCCCCACTCCCCTACTGGTGTTCCCTGAATCATGCAAATAAACCACTTGCACTTCAATCCCTGTGCTGGGATCTGATTCTGGGGATGTTCAAACATCGTTTACTGAGCCAGGAATACAGGGGCCTGCGTCTGCTGGAAGTGTAGAGCGAGTTTCAAGTACCTCTGCAACGTTTTTGCTGTAATATCAAGCTTGTCGATGGAAGCATGCATCTGGAGTGAACAGATGGTCTCTGTTGCAGACTGGATTACGGTACTCCTTGGCATTTAGAATGCAATTAGCACACTTTCTAATGGAAGGAGAGATAAAGGTATTAACAGTTACAAGACAGTGGGAAATGTTGTTTTAAAGGTGAGAACCTAGGACAGCAAAGCCCAGAGGAGACGTGTTGACTAGCCAGGGGATGGTGAGGGTGAAGGATGGGATCAGGGAAGGCTGCTGGGATTGAAAGAATGTTCCAGACCATGGGGGCTGGGGTGGGGGAGTGGAGAGCATGCATGAAATCTTAAGTTGTGCATGAAAAGAAAGAATTGAATATTATCATCTGTAAAAGATTTTAAAGGAGCTAGAGGAAACATATATAGGACATTAAAATATAAGATTAAATTTTCAAGTAGGAAAGCCATATGGTCACATCCGTTGTCGTGAGCACACTTAGGAGCCTCTG
>NW_007811780.1:0-964 GCF_000696425.1 Galeopterus variegatus | reverse complement strand
TTAGGGACAGGGGAGAGGGAAGGTAGAGGCACAGGTTCGGGTGGATGCGGGAAGGACACAGGGCAGCAAAAGAAAGATCTGGGGAAGGGAGCTGAGGAATTTGGGTGAATTCCATGGGACAGTGAAAGTGATGGGACTGGAATTGCTTAATGCAAATTAGTTTGGGCATTTCTACGTGTGGTTTCTTGTCCCTCTACCAGCTGAGGCTGGCCGTGCAGACACCACATAGCAGAGGGAAGTCCTCCAGAGAAAGCGCAGCTATGAAGGGTACAGCACTCACCTGGAGAAGGAGGTCTGAGTGGGGTACCGATAGCAGCCACCGTAACTGGCAAAGTCCCACTAAGGTCTAACCGGCATCCCTCTCACTTCAGACAACATCGTATACGATAATAAAAGAGAATGTGGACAGTCCTAAGAGTTTTTGTAAAGAAAACTCACCCCCAACCCTCTGCTATGCCAAACCCTTCATATATTTGTGGAGGGCTGGGAATTCCAGGGCTTTATTCTTTTATGAAGAAAGGAAGATCACAAAAACAATGTACTGTATTTGGCTCAAATATTTACTGAGCCCACTCTGTGCTCTGTGCTTCAAGGGGCATAAAGAGAGTGAAGTATTTGAAACCTAGTAGAGGCTACAATAAGAGCACAGCCGTCCGTGTTGCAGGATGTGCTCAGGACCAGGAGACAGTGAAGGAGGATGAGGGTGGGAGGCGGGAGATGACACGGGGGGTGGTGAGAGGGGCTTCGGTAAGTCTCACTGGAGCCACGACTTCAGCTGCCGACACACCTGGAGTGTGGCTGTACATGTGCATGTGCACAGTAAGGACTGCACCTGCCACAGCCAGCAGTCTGTGCGTGCGTGCATGCATGTGCGTGCATGCATATGCATGCGAGCATGCGTGTGCACGTGTGTGCGGTACTTCTCTTAGGCTCGTGCTCCTGGTGGTGTCCACCTTTTATTCCA
>NW_007811779.1:0-964 GCF_000696425.1 Galeopterus variegatus | reverse complement strand
TTACAGGATGATGCATTAACTCTATTTTCTTATTTTCTGTATTCTTAATGTTCTGGCATCCGGAGCCTTGCTGGCTGGGGAGAAACCGTCCTTCCCAGGGCTAGCCAATTCTTAGAAATAGCAAATCACTTGCCCGCAGTGCAACTTTCATATGCAAACCAATCACTCAAGAGGCCATACCCCCCCCCCAACTACCTCTTTTATCAAGCTTTCACACATAGACGCCTGCCCTATTCACCTAAGGCCGGGTACTAGGCACTACTAGGGACAGCCCCTAGGCCCCAGTGCCCACTGACAATATTTAAACTAGCCAGTCCTAAGCCTGCTTACCCTGCCTTCCCCATTCCTTCCCTCACAATAAAGACATTTGCCCACACCTTCCTTTCCCTCTGCCTCCTGAACAACCCTGATGCTCCCCAGGCCACCTGGCGTGACGTGCCCCACCTCCTGTTTCTAGGGGTCTGTGAGTATAAACTTCTTTCTTTGTGCAGTCATTTGTGTGTCTTACCGTACCTGGTTTTTCTTTTTTTTTTTTGGTGGTTGGCTGGTACTGGGATCCAAACCCTTGCCCTTGGTGTTCTAACACCACACTAACTGACGGAGCTAACCGGCCAGCTCTGTACCGGATCAAAACAAATCCCGGGTACATTTTAAAACAGATGGCTAAATGTGAATAAGCATTCAGTAACTGTAAATTAACAACCAATTCCTTCCAAGCAGTGCAAAGTACATCTTCTTCAAAAGAGAGAAAAGAGGTGTTAGTTCTATCTATGTTATAAATAAATGAAAGTGACAGAGTTTTGGGAGATGGGCCAAATCTACACTCAGACCGTCCTCAGTCTAATATGAGATCATGGGTTTGGGGCAAGAATGAAGAACAGAGACAGGAAGGAAGGACAGCCCTCACCATATGCCCCGCAGAGCCTTGCACAGGCCGGGAGCATGCAGTTGATCCAGTCAACAC
>NW_007811778.1:0-964 GCF_000696425.1 Galeopterus variegatus | reverse complement strand
AGGGAATCCTCAAAATCTCTGGTGACCAGAAAACGTTTTTAATTATTAGAGAGCTTTTTTTAACTTAAGACTTTGAGGTACTTTTCTTTTATTCAGTCACTAACACTGCTCTTTTCTTGGCTTTGCCCTTAAGTTCTACTCAAAATACTCCTATGTGGTTTTTTTTTATACCTAGTTCCATAGAGCCTAAGCAGTACAATGCGTTAAGGAAATGAAAAAGAAACAATAAATAGTCATTTGTGTTTTTCTTTGGAAGTACATTCTTTTTAAATTCCAGATTCACATGATAGATTGTAGTTAGCTTCACATTTGCCGCCTTGTGTCTGTAGAATGGAGTACCCAATATCCAGAAAGGTAATCACTCAGCACCCACCCCCCCCACCCCCAAAATTCGGGTTATTATGAAATACACTCTGAGAAATAATTCTAGAGGCGGAAAACATTTTGTGGAATCAGGAAACATAATGTTCCTTTTCCTCTTTCAAAGTGCTTTCTCAGCAGGACATGAACCCCCTACCTTTAATACCAGAGGGAAGAGGAGCGGCACGCTTCTCTGCTCTGAATATAGGTGCAGCACTGCTCCTGGAAAAATCACCACAGCAACAGTCACCACAGTCTCTTCTATGCCAGCCCCCAGGAGAAGGTGAACTGCATGCAGGACAGGGACATGTTCTAGTCACTGCTGAATCCCCTGTACTTAGGCCAGTGCCTGGCACATAGTGCACACTCAAATATGTAATAATGAACATTTAATGAAAGCAGTGGTTGAAGCTGACTAATTTCTGGTAGTTTGTCATGTAAGTTTTAGGTGGTTACTTTTTTTTGCTTTTTTTTCCCCCAACACTTTATTATGAAATTTTTCGAACATGCAGAAATGTTGAAAAGACTTACAGTGAACATCCGCCACTTAGAATCTATGATAACATTTTGTTAATCTGCTTTATCAATAGATTTTACTTTTAAT
>NW_007811777.1:0-964 GCF_000696425.1 Galeopterus variegatus | reverse complement strand
TATCTGGGAGAATGGAAACACTACGTAAATACAGAGAATACCTTTAAAACTTATCAATAAATACCAATCGCCAGTATGTGACATCAAGTACAATGAAACCACTATAAGCAAGAGTGAGACCGCCAGTGCGTTCCTTTTAAACAGTCTCTTTTTAAAGCTCTCAGGAACACAATCCTGTTTGTTGACCACCCCGGAAGAAAATATCCAATGAGGACTGGCCTTCCTTCATGCTGGGAAACACGGAATCACATACACCTGACTTTTTCTTTTCAATATTTTGAATTTATAAAATGATTATTTTGAATTAGTTTCAGAAGGCTCTAGTTATGAATGCTCATTATTTCTCAAGACTTGAACAGTTAATATCACATCATGAAATTTCAAGTATATTAAAGGAACATATAAAACATCTTGGGTATTTTACTCTACAATTTCTTGCTAATGATAATTCCAAACATCAGTTCTGAAGTTAAGTCATTTTCTACTATACTAAATTTCAGCAACAAGAAGTTGAGGAAACTCTCCAGCAATGAAACAAAGGGGAGAAAAGTATTACCTTCCAAAATCCTCCACAGGTATTGAGTGAGAATATTTTAATCACTGAACCTCCCCCAAACAGGTATTATTCTCCCCTCAAAGGAAGGAGAAGGCTCCAAGATAAGGGCCCACCCAAGGTTTTTCAGCAACAGCCAAGACAGGAACTGAAAGCTCCCTGTCGGGTCTGTACTTTGCTTCAAGGCCCATGCCTGCACCTATAATCAGGATTCACTGCTAGCCTCAGATAAACACCAGCCATAAGACTGAGGTCAAAGCGACTCACTTTTTACTTGAAATTTGCTAAGACGGTAGAGCTTTAGTTTTTTTCACTGCAAAACAGAAAAATGTAAAGAAAGAAAAGAAAGAAGAGAAAGAAAAGAAAGAAAGAAAGAGAGAGAGAGAGAGAGAGAGAGAGAGAGAGAGAGAG
>NW_007811776.1:0-964 GCF_000696425.1 Galeopterus variegatus | reverse complement strand
CTTCATTTTTTTAATTGCGCAAGTAACACATGAGTGAGTTTCCACTGTCGAAAAGTCAAACATTCCAGCTCAAGTAACAGTGTCGCTCCCCACCCAGACCTGACCTTCATTGACCCTCAGCCCCGGAGTCAACTGGTGTTTTCGACATCTTGTGCTTACTCTCCTGAGCAGGTAAAAGCGTGTTGAAGGCGCACATATCTCTCCTACACGGCATTTTAGAAATACAGACGATGACGTCATGTAGTTACGCACAACTGGCTTTTCTCACTCAACAGTGGGCCTTGGAGCCTTCCGAGACCTGATGCTTGCAAAGACTTAGCCAAGCTCCTAGCACATTGTGACCATTCTAGAAATGTTATCTGTTATTGTTATTAATTATAGCAAACCAAAATTGGGAAAGAGACTGAACTGGGATTTGTCAACTGGGCAAACTCCAGATTTCTTAGTTGTTTGTCAAAATGGTTGAACTGGAATAGCATTGAATCTGAGACTCAGGAAGCAGGACTTGGGTCTTCGTTGGAGATCTTGTTCTTGGGTCGTAGAATCAGCAGTGTTGTGCCTGCTTCCTGAAGCAGAGGGCGGAGGTGAGGGTGGGAGGAGAAAGTGGTTCTTTTTCTGTTCTGTGTGGCTCTGCCAGGACCAGCTGGGTGCAGCTCTAGGTTCTTTGCAGAGAGACAGAGCAAAGATCCCGAATTCTAAGTGGAGTGACCTGTTCTAGACATGAGCAGCTGTCTTGTATAAACCCAAGTGATGGTGCATTTCCCCCAGAGGGGAAACTGAGTCATCCCTGCAGATCTGCAGTGCCTGTGGCTTTGGCCTTCTTGCCCTAGGCCCTGCTCTTCCCCTTCCCCACTGCACCCCACACATTAATGCCCACTTACCCTTTCCTCCTGCAGCTCTGGATGTTTGTATCTTTTATCCAACTTTCCCCCTAAAAGCCCTCTAGTGCAGGGAGGTTTTCAGT
>NW_007811775.1:0-964 GCF_000696425.1 Galeopterus variegatus | reverse complement strand
TGGGATTCACTGACCTTACCATAATCAGTTTCTCCTATGGGAAGTTACTGAACAAAGTGTTCTGTTTACAATTATGGATGGTCTGATTCAAGGCTCTCAACACCTGTGGCTCCCATGTCTGTGCCATGGTCATCTTCTACATCCCAGCATCTTTTTTCTTTTCTGATCCACTGCTTTGGTCATGGCATTCCTGGCTCGATTTATATATTTCTGACCAATCTATGTATAGTTGTTACACTTACACTTGACTCTGTTGTCTATGGAGTCAGAAAAAAGCAGATCCAGGAGCAGCTCCTAAGAATTCTTAACCTTAAAGATGTTTCATCCTCAAACCCTCAAATCATGATAGACAAGTATATCAATATAGATACTGATGATATATATAAATATGTATACACATATATGTGTGTGAATACATACATGTGGGAGTTATGTGTATATATGTATATGTGCACATGTATATGAGGTCAGTGGAGGCCAACATTGCCAGGAAGTAAAACACAGGCTGATGGAGATTAGGCTTAACCTGAATAATAAAGAGGATATAATGTTCCCCTGGAGAGCAATCAGATATAGAACCCAAAAAGGAAAAATAATCTAGATGTAAAAACCATCAAAAGGACAAAGGAGAAAGGATGAAATTGGGTGGTGTTATGAAAGGTCAGCTTCACGTATCTGTGTTTGGATTCAGCTAGAAGGAGAAATCAAGGCCCAGTGCAGAGTCTGCTTTTAAACACAGTCTCTGAGGCACTAGTGCATTATCCCTCTGCCTCACCCGTACTGACTCTCTGAACAAACTTGAAAAAAACCTTACCAGAAATCAATCATGGTCACCATACATCCTTGGGCACGGATCCTCTTTATGGTGTGTTGCATATATGTAACTGAACCTTATTTTTCGCAATTAACTAAACAACCAGAGTTGGCATACCTTGGCTTAATGTAATAGGATTAGCTTTGTTAT
>NW_007811774.1:0-964 GCF_000696425.1 Galeopterus variegatus | reverse complement strand
CCCTGGTTTATGTGACTGTGAGATGGCCCAGCCAGTTGGACAGATCAATCCTGGGCATGTGTTTACCATTGTTAGCTCACATGTCACCCCAATGACTCTGTGCAGGAGGGTGTACAGTCCTCAGAAAAATCTAGGTTCAAATCCTGGCTCTGTCATGCAGTAGATTTGAGAGGGCCACAACTTCTTCAGCATCCTTTTGTTGAGAGGCAGGCCCTGTGACTGCTTGACCAATAGAATATGATAGAAGTGATGTCCTTATTTCCGGGTCTGGGCTTGAAGAGAGAGGCAGGTTTCCATCTCCGGGAGCGTTTGCTCTTGGAAATAGGCTGCCATACTGTGAGGAAGCCCAAGCAACAGGCTCCCCACTGACAGCCACAGCCGAGCTCCACCAGCACCTACTTGCTGGTGTGGAGCGGGCCAGCTTGGACGTGGGTCCCTCAGTTTGATGAGCTACACCAGTAGATGTCACAGAACACAGACAAACTGTTCTCAGTGAGTCCTGCCCAATCTGCAGATCTAGGAACAAAAGGAAATGATTTATGACGTGCTTTAAGTCACTGAATTTGGGGGCGGTTTGTCACACAATAGAGCACTGGAACACTTATCAGCCATGTGACCCTCAGAAAAATATTAAAGTTCTCTGAAACGTGTTTCCTCTTCTAAAAAGTGGAGATAGCATCTACCTTGTAGGATTTTGGTGAGGACAGTGCACCTAGAGCTCGGGCACAGGACAGTCACATGATGACTGTGAGCCCTGCTTTCTCCTGGAGGGGGAGCCTGAGTCTGCAGCTGTCGTGCTCCCAGCTGGGTCCCAACACCTAAAACTGTGTTGAATAAATGAGCCCCCACGTCACGGGCAAGGGAGCCAAGAAGAGGGGAGGACACTTGTCCAAGGTCACACACCAGCAAGCAGCAGGATTCAAACCCAGGTAGGGGTAAAAAGGCAGCCCCAGAACTTTCTGGA
>NW_007811773.1:0-964 GCF_000696425.1 Galeopterus variegatus | reverse complement strand
TCCCTGTGTCCGCTCTGAAGGGCCACAGTTGCTATGTGGCATGCAATGGTAGTAGCAGCATTGTCTCTACTAGAGATGTGCCACAGTGTGGGTGGACATTGTTTTCTGCCTATTGTTGGACCTGGCTGCTTGTTTCTGGCTGCATAGCATACAAGTGTGGCCTCCCAGGGAATAATAATAATAATTTTTTTGATACTTAAACTAGACAGAGTGAATCTAGGTTGCATCTAAACCTTGACTGTTACAACCATAGAAATTATTTATCTAATGAGTATATCCCACAAAACTAGTGGTTCATAGAATAGAAATTTGGAAATGCTATTCTTCAAAAATAGGACTTGGGGAGATTCCAAGTCTTAATCCAGGGGCATAGGCTCTAAGGGTAGGAATTTCAGGTATTATGCCAGACAATGTCTGTCATGAGGATGGAGGATGGTGGCTGTGCATGTGCTGTGTCATTTGCCATCTCTGAACTTGAAGCTCTCGAGGTCCTTTCACAGATGAGTGAATGATGTGATTACCAGTTGAGACTAACAAGAGGCTAGAGATTTATATATAAAATCATTAGAGAAGGCAAAAGAATATAAAATTAAGTGAGCCATTTTGAGGTTTAATGTATGTACTTTGTTAAACACATAAATCAAAAGTGATTCTTACTATTATCTAAGATTTCTTTCTCTAACTTAGTGGCTCATAAGCCATATTGGGTCCATAGGCACATTTTATTTGCCCACACGGGGTTTTGTTTAATGTGAATTAGTTAATAACATTTGCAAAACTAGGGTATTTTACCTTAAAAGTTAAAAGAGATAAATGTGCTGTTCTCTGATATGAAGACGGTTCTTGTTTTTGTTTTTTAATCCCTGAAATTATTCTTCACAAAGGACAGTGGCTATCTGGTCCGTTTTTCTGATTTTTAAAGGAAAATTTTAAATGAACAAATAAAAATTGTATGTGCTCATCA
>NW_007811772.1:0-964 GCF_000696425.1 Galeopterus variegatus | reverse complement strand
ATACTGTTGTCCTCTCCTATGCGTTCTAGAGTTCCCTCAACCTGGCAAACACTACCCTTGGAAGCACCCTTGACTAATGCTTATCTAGATTGCTCACCTACTAAATGTGATCCAGAACTTCATCCCAGAGAGTCTGAGCTCCTGTTCACATGTTTTTCTTAGTCAGTGAATATTGTGCTTGTCAATTTTCTGTCAATATGGGTTGTGGAGGTACCAGAAGACATCCCAGTGATTCATTCAAGTGACAATCATTTTCTCCCCTGTCATTGTGGCCACTGTATATCAGCTGCCCTATGTCTATCCTTGCCAGGATGGCTTTTTCTTTTTCCTTCTTTACTCAAGAAGCCTAAAGTGCCTAAGTGGCAGCTAAAGTTAAAAGGTTATTGGGACACTCACCGTGTGTCCTACTGGAAGCAGGATCTTGGGAAAAACGACCTCTAGAGCCACAGAACCCAGAATTTGTGAGGATGAAAAACACAAATACTCCAAGTGGTACACTCAGAGTAATGTTAAGTGGGGCCATTCATACTTCCATTGCTTTGTCACTAAACAAATGTATTCTGCCTGCAGGGACATAGCACCACTTCATTAATTAAAACTATTTACTTCATCTCAGAGAATGATACTACATCCTTGCAGGCCATTATACCAAAGCTAATATTTCAGTTGTGCCTCCAAGAGACTTTCCCATTGCCGTATACATCTGGCAGCTTATGGGAGGTATAGTGCGTGCATCCCATGTACATGGATTCACACCTCTTTGGCTGTTCAGTGAGCCCCTTATGCAAGATTCCAGGTTGGTGGATGACTCTGTGAGCCACCATAGTGGTGCTGGATGAGGCCCTGCAAGCAGGAAAGATGAATTCATATACAAAATATGTGTCGATTTTTATCAAAATAAATTGCCACACCTTTCAAAGTGGATGAAGTACAATACAGATAACATACCACCAAATGACTGGTT
>NW_007811771.1:0-964 GCF_000696425.1 Galeopterus variegatus | reverse complement strand
TATGCATGCAACCAGGCTTTACAGCGCTGGTTATTAAGAACAGTGGCTTCCAGAGTGGCTGGAACCAACCTGAAGAGTTCTAATCAACCATTTACTAACTATATAACCTATGGAAAAACACAGAGTACTTTAAAAAGTTTATGGAAAGATTCATATTACCTTCTAGTTCTATTTTTCCACAAACTTTCCGAAATACTCATATTTATCCTCTATGATCCTCAATATCCTCATTTGTAAAACAGGAAGAATAGCAGTTTACATATGTCATATTCATCCTTTATAAAGCACTTTCATACATATATTAACTATATCTAGTGTTCATTTTTCCAGATATATGCAGATATACTCTAGATAAAACAATCCCATAATAATTAAAAGCAAAAGCTTTGCAGTCAGGTTTTCTGGTTTGAAAACCAGATTCAAATTCCCTAAATACATGACTCTGGGAAACTTATTCACCACCTCTGTGCCTCATGCTCCTCTTCTATAAAATAGAGATACTAATAGTACCGACTTCTTAGATGATTGTGGAAATCAAATTATGTATTGCGTGTAGAGCACATGGAACAGCGTCTGATACAGAGTGTACAGAAAATGTAGCTATTACTGTTATTTTTTTCCTGCACTCTATCTAACCCAGCTAGCATTTCAAACCAGAAATCTTATTATTCTACTCTAACTACATTTTCTTAATTATGTGATATTGACCGATCCCATATTCTTTATTAACTTGCTGGGCTTCACAGCTAAATGTCTGATTGCTCTAGTACTACAGCACTTTTCAATATCGCTCAGTCCCAATGTTAGCCTGAAACCTAACCCTCTATAGTAAGGTCAGTCTTAGTTAATGTCTTCTACACCTTTCCAGTCACCGATTAAATATTTCAAAATCATCTTCATTGCTTCCTTCTCCCTAACCAATTTTTATCTCAGAAGCTTAGTCTTTCTCCACAGTGTTTTCCAA
>NW_007811770.1:0-965 GCF_000696425.1 Galeopterus variegatus | reverse complement strand
AGTGAGGTTGGAGACCAGCACACGAATGGCCCCAATCCATGTGGTTGGTAATTTTATTCATCGGTGCTCAGCAGCCCAGATATAAGAACCAAGAAGAATGGTTTTACTGACCCGGGCAGGTGTATAATCAAAGAACAATGGGCAGGAGCATTGATGACATTGACAAGAGAGTGATTTAAAAGATGGGTCACAAGGATTCCATGTTGGATGGAGAAAGAAAAGATGACTGAGGGGAAGCTCAGAATAGAGAAATCAAGGGTTCGATAGAGTTAAAGAAGAGATGAAGCAGAAATGAAAGTGGGAGAGGCAGAAAGCCACGAGGTGATCCGTCAAAGTGGGTGTGTGAATTTATAATTCCAGAGTTGGAGAGGTACCCAGGTATGACACATTAAAGATGTGGCCAGGGCGGGGAGTGTCTGGAGTACAGTGTGGGAATGAAGGTCATTGAGAAGGTCATGATAGTGAGCTTCCAGGATTTAGGATGGCTTATTCACATTGGTGATGGGAAGATGTGGGGTAGTGAAGAAGACTGTGAGTCCAGGGCCAAAATCTTCAAGGCAAAAGGTCAGTGGTGACGTTGGGGTAAACATTGATGTGTGCTTGATAAATCTCTAATGAATATATGAATGCACGAATCAGTGAATGAGTAAATGAATGCATCAACTCAGGCTAATCTGGCACATTCTGGGAATATTTGCCATAAATCCTGAGATCTCGAAGGAAACACTGGGCTTAGAGAAGCCAACTTACTAGGAGTGTAGGGGCCTCACATCATCAAAAAAGTTGAAGATGAGCAATTCTTTTCAGCCTGTTCTGAGTCTGTTTGTGGTCTCTAGACCTGCATGGGTTCAATATGGTTGTCACTAGCTCCTTGTAGCAATTCACCACTTGAAATATGGCTAGTCTGGGGCCGGCCTGGTGGCGCACTGCTACAGTGCACCGCTTGGGAGTGCGGCGGCGCTCCC
>NW_007811769.1:0-965 GCF_000696425.1 Galeopterus variegatus | reverse complement strand
ATATATATATATATATATATATATATGATCCAATTTTTCTAGGAACTAGAAAATAGCTGTGAAATAGAACTTTTGTTGCCTGCTGGTAAATGCTTTACCTAGTTTGTAAAGTAAAATCAGAATTCAAATAGTCAATGTTATAAAATAACTGACAAAAAAAATCATACAGAAAAAAGAATGCAAGCATACTTCAAAAATTTTATGAAAGATCCCTATTATCTTTTAATTCTATCTTTTCATGAATTTTTGAAGTATCCTTGTACAATCCTATTAAATGGTGTCTTCTTGCAAGACCTGTTTAATCTTAGATTTTAGTGTAAGTTTTTTTCTTTAATACACTAATGCTGATTGAAGTTCAAGGTATCCAGAAGAAATGACCCAGAGAGAACTTTTTAAGTCATCTCTTAAATTCCTACATGACCTGGAAAAATGCCACAGCCCAACCTCTGATTAAAGACACATTTCTTCTGAAAAGAGAAAAGAATTCATTAAATTTATTAAATCAATCCATGTATTAAACAATGAACTGAGTTGGCCACTCTGAGGATTTAGGGTTTATTTTATTTATTATTTTAACAAACTATTTAGAGGCTTGCTTTTTTATAATTGATATTTGACTCACCAAATACAATTATGGGTACTTATATTTTTGTTGATCTTCAGCTAAAAATCTCCAACTTGGAAAAAATTTATTCATTCAGTCAACAAACATTCTTGAACATCTATTATTTGTCAGGAACTATAATAGATGCTATAAATACAAAGTAATCCCTGTCAATAGGAAGATTTGACTTAATGGGAAAAAAAGAGTTGTTCACAAAAATATACTGTATATGATTCTATGCAATTGGTGTTTCTAAGAGGCACGAGTTAGGAATGTACAGTAATTCAAAGATAAAGATAGTATTTCATCCAGGAAGGATTAAAGGAGGCAGAAGACTTAGTGAATATGTTGGGGCAATGTA
>NW_007811768.1:0-965 GCF_000696425.1 Galeopterus variegatus | reverse complement strand
CCTGCTTTCCAAATAAATACTGAAAAAAATAGCTATAGGTTTTGATTTTATATTTTTCTCTATTGGTATTTTGGTTACAGGAAAAATTACTTGATTGATCCTGTATTTTAACACATCTTGAACACCCAGCCTATTTGAGCACTTCAAAAGAAGCTACTTATTTAAGCAATAAAGAAACTCTTGGGGGTGATGAGTATGTTCTTTATCTGGTTTCATACAATATACTTATCAAGTTGTGTACTTTAAGCATTTAAAGAGCCACAAAAAACAATTAAATTGTATATTGTTGAATATACAAAAGAAAAACAACAATGACAAATCTAGAATGCCAACCAGTGCCTTCCCACTGGTTTTCTAGCCTATGAGAAACATGTTGCAGGTGCTTCTTTTTACAGGGAACTTTTTAGATGGTCCTTAGTGGTCCTTCAGCTGAAAGGAAGTAGAATCTCTTCTTCAAAACTCACATTATTTTTATTTTAATGGAAAATGGTAATAAGAGGAATGGGTTATCATTTATATTCAGTACAACCTAGTGATCAAAGGTCTGGAATTGAATCCAGGTTCTTCCGTTTATTAGATATTTGTACTTAGGCAAGTTTCTTACATGCCTAAGGTCTTTAGTGGCAAAGCTGGGATAGTAGTACTTTCTTACTGAGATATTATGGAAGATCAGTAATTCAAAAAATGAATGTAAAATATTCAGCCCAGTGTGGGACACAGCATAAGCACACAGTAAAAATGCTATTGTAAAGAGAGAGTCAAATTTAAAGATTTGAGTAGGTATACTAGTTCTAGAAGAAAATAAAATGGGTTGTGTAGGAGTAGGAAAAGAAAAAAAAAAGAAAGAAAAGAAGTGAATTGCCTGCTTCCATATTCATAATATTTATTTTATATACTAAGACCCCAGATCTCAGTTTTGCTAACAAATCTCACTTTTCTGTAGGGGTTTCTCAGAAAGACAGAAA
>NW_007811767.1:0-965 GCF_000696425.1 Galeopterus variegatus | reverse complement strand
TTGTTTTCATTTAAATTCTAAACATGTACAGTGGGTATGGATTTAAATCTACCACACTCAGGTGCAAAAAATATCCCATTATTTTCTAAATAAACTTATTTCTGGCTCTAAAGCCCTGTCTCAACGATGGGGAGGAATTCAGTCACATTTGGGTATGAAGAATGCTTCCTCTTGTCCTAGGATCACCAACGGTGGGGATGGGCATTGCCCACAGTCAGCAAGAGCCCTCTGGCATGTGTCTGTCATGGTTGCCTCTGAGCTGCACATCACTCAATCCCTAAGGTTTCCTTAGAAGAAGGTAACTCTGCACCGACATCACTGCAGAAAACCAAAGACTTCCCAGGGGTGTGGGATCCAATCTATGTGAGGGCATCCCCGAAAACAGGCACAGTCCTGCAGACCTGGGCAGGAGCATGGTGCTGGGCTTTCTTCTGTGCACCTGTTAGAAAAACCTCTCCAGTCTTCGGGCTGCTCTTCCTTCTGGGTGAGAGCCCCTTCTGCACTCATTGTGCAAGTACTTTCTTGTCCTTACTGTAATTAAGCAGACGATCCTGCAGAGTCTCTCTCCCAGGCTTTTATGGAAACCTAACCAAGGTCAGTCTCACTTTCTTCACTTCCTCTGAGTGGGAAGTCAGAAGGAAAGATGGTTCTCACCAATTATTTTCTTAGTAATTCACCCTGTTATCTACCTTGTATCTCTTTGCAGCTCTCACCACTAAACAAACCAACATTTTCACAGATATTAAATTGGTTATCAGTTAGTGAGACTCTCACATGCTCCATGTACCCTTGTTTAATACACTATCCTTTCCCTGTTCAAAAAAAAGCCCTCAAGCTGCCCAGAGCATACGATGGTGGCTACAAAGAATAATGTCAGTGTCTGGACTATTTTGCTGGACTGTGAGATGGACTTACAAGCATCAGGGACTTACAACACCCTCCTCAGCTGTCCTAGTCTCCAGCTT
>NW_007811766.1:0-965 GCF_000696425.1 Galeopterus variegatus | reverse complement strand
ATCAAAACCACACTGAGATATTATCTCATCCCAGTTAGACTGCCCATTATTAAAAAGACTGGAAATAATAAATGCTAGTGGGGATGCAAGGAAAGGGAAGCTCTTCTACATTTTTGATGTGACTGTAAATTAGTACAGCCATTATGGAAAACATTATGGAGTTTTCTCAAATAACTACAGGTAAAACTACCAAATGATCTAGCAATCCCACATTTGGGTATATACCAAAGGAATGGAAATCAACATGTTGAAGGGATACCTGAACTTCCATGTTCATCGCAGCTCTGTTTACAATAACCAAAATATAGACTCAACCTAAATGTCCATCGGTGGGCGACTACATAAGGCAATATGATATATATATATACACAATGGAATACTATTTCATCCATAAAAAGAATGTAATTCTGCCATTCACAGCAACATGGATGAGCCTGAAGAAAATTAGGTTAAGTGAAATAAGAAATATAAGCCAGACACAGAAAGAGAAATACTGAATGTCCTCCTTCATAACTGGGTGCTAAGAAAGGAGAAAGGAAGGAAGGAAACAAAAGAAAAAGGAAGGAAAGAGAGAAAGAGGGAAAGAAAGAAGATACCACAATAATACAATGAGCTTTCTGAAGGAGAGAACAAACCTAAGGATACTAGAGATGGGGAATGACTGGTCAGTTAAGAGACCTAAATAATTACAATTTGTAATAATGAATATGCTAATTAAAATGTTGAGAAAAATTAAAAATAAAAAAAAATAAAGAGGACCACAAATTCTTTAACTCTTCTCCCACTGAGAGAGAGGAATCTACTTTTTCTCCTCAAATCTGGTCTGTCTTGCCACGGCTTTAACCAACAGAGAACAGTGGAAGTGGTATACACCAGATTCATGCCTCCTCTTTAAGAAGACCTGTGAGAGCCCTCAGTCACCACATGAGGCCAAGCCAATGTGTAAGATGTTCAAGTCAAGATGC